>NC_057800.1:456316615-456499308 GCF_018294505.1 Triticum aestivum
GGTTGTGCACGTCTTCATCACTCGTCCGCCCCGCGCGTCTCCACTCGGTTGTGTGCGTCTTCACCACTCGGCCGCCCCGCGCATCGCCACTTGGTTCTGCACGTCTTCACCACTCGCCCGCCCCGCGCGGCGCCACTCGGTTTTGACACGTCCTCGCCCCTCGGCCGCCCCGCGCGTCGCCACTCAGTTATACACGTCCTCGCCCCTCGGCCGCCCCGCGCGTCACCATCAGTTGGACATGTCTTTACCTCTACACCCCCAGCACGGGAACGGCTAAGTTACTCATATGGTCAAACCTCATATCACACTCTATAGCAAGCTTACCTCCTTCGAGCATCACTCGGGGGCTACGCGCGGCAGTTGGCCATGTCACCCTCAGGGGTTACGCCCATTTGGTCAACCTGTTGATCACATCAAGATATTCTTCTGACCATACATGCTCGGTTCGCCGAAGATCTATAAGTGAAGCACGTCCACTTGGATAAATACCCCTTTTCATGCAAAAGGGTAAAAATGAAGCGCCATCGCTGAATCGTACAGGCGACCTTACTCATCGTTCGTACAACCACCTCGTTACGCATCCATCCGATTGATTCAATTCCAGACAAAGATATTTGCCATGCCAACTGCATGGAGGTTTACCGAGAGACTTAAACCCTCTGCCAGACTCATCTAGTCCGACAGAGGCTCGGGGACTACACCCAGTGGGTGCACTCAGCGTGCCCCCACTGGAAGAGGACTCAGAAAGAAACATTTTGCTCGATGCAAACCTACCTCCAGTATTACTCGACCTCCGAGTCAGAGAAGAACAAGTTCGATCAGTACCAGCTAAGAAGAGTTTTAGTTCTCTCATACTCCCGCCGACTGCCCGCAGTCGACAGCAGTCTCGGGGACTACACCCAGTGGGTGCACTCAGCGTGCCCCCACTGGAATGGTATCCACTCGGAACGGTCCGCCCAACCCGAGTGACGGCCAAACAACAACAAAAAGACAGGCTCTAAGACTCCCGCCGACTGCCCGCAGTCGACAGCAGTCTCGGGGACTACACCCAGTGGGTGCACTCAGCGTGCCCCCACTGGAATGGTATCCACTCGGAACGGTTCGCCCAACCCGAGTGACGGCCAAACAACAAAAAAGACACGTTCCAGGCGTGAAGAAATTCCGAGTAATCAGTTACTCGATGTAGGCCCAGATCCAAATCACTCCAAAAAATTCTATAAGGCGAGTTTAACGCTCCTCCATGGACCTGTTTTGAACCTTCTTCTAGGACTCAAAGCGTGAAACTCACAAGTGTGGATCTGAAACCGACTCGTATTGGCGTTCCTCCGGGATAAGAATGGCATCTCTCTAAAAGAGCAGTCCATGTGTCAATCTGGTTGCACGGATTTAATGACACGCCCATACTCAGATCACGAGTTAAACCTCTCCCGAGAGATGAACGAATGTCACCAAGTTGCTCCTCACAGACGCTTACCTCGATTAGTCGGGAAGCATGGTGCCGGAATCCATTGAGATTTTGTTCAAACCTTGGTTGTCTGAAAGCGCGGCGACATGTACCAAGTATTTCTGTAATCACTCGGACCAAACTGTGTCTTACACCAACTCGTTCTGCAAAATCGCAATCGATTCGGGGGCTAATGTTGGGGATATACATAACAGGTAGGCCCACGAAGGGTCGAAATATCATGAAGCATGGGGCCCACACAACATGTGGGTCCATGTCAATTTCATACAGACACACTATCCACTCGGACAAGCAGCATACTATCCACTCGACCAAGCAACATACCATCCACTCGGATGACGGCTCACCACTCGACCGTACGACTCACTCGGATATACGAAGACCAGCAGGCAGCAAGGCAGTCGGCATCTTTCTAATAGTGAGGGCTTAATAGCGGGCTGGCATTATGGCATTCATACCCCACTTTGTAACATAGGAGGTGAGGGGGTGGCGCACTCTATATAAGCCACCCCCCACCACTAGACAAGGGGGCTTCTTCTTCCACCTCTCTCTCTTTTCACCATTAGTCTCAGGACTTAGCTCAGGCATGGGGATCCGTTCCTCTCTCTCACACACATATTGTAATCTCCGGATATATACTCAGATAAAACAAAGCCTCTCCGGAGCACGAGACGTAGGGTTGTTATCTCCACCGTGAGAGGCCCGAACTCGCTAAAACCACCGTGTCGCCCATATGCATCTCGATAGATCATGCTCCGTTCTCCTACCCCTCTCTTACTGTCAGACTTAGAACCACGACAGAAACTGCTACATACTTCTGAGCTTGCAATGATAGATCTGATCTTAAGAAATTATTACTTAAGCTTAAAGAAAAGTCTTTGAATGCTAGAATAAAATATGACCCTGCTTTTGCTACTTCACCTATCTTTATTACTGATAAGGATTATGATTTCTCTGTCGATCCTGAGTTAATTACTTTGGTTGAATCTGATCCTTTCTATGGCTATGAATCTGAAACTATTGTGGCACATCTTATGAAATTAAATGATATAGCCACCCTGTTTACTCATGATCAGAAAACTCGCTATTACTTTATCCTTAAGTTGTTTCCGTTCTCATTAAAGGGTGATGCTAAAACATGGTTTAATTCTCTTGATCCTGGTTGTGTGCCTAGTCCCCAGGATATGATTTATTACTTCTCCGCTGAATATTTCCCCGCTCATAAGAAACAAGCTGCCTTAAGGGAAACATATAATTTTGTGCAAATTGAATAAGAGAGTCTCCCATAAGCTTGGGGGAGGCTTCTCTGATTACTTAATGCTTTGCCTGATCATCCTCTCAAGAAAAATGAAATACTCGATGATGGATTCCAAGACTAAGGGGTCCTCGGGTGTCCGATCTATTGGATATGGGCCGAACTGATGGGCCGTAAGGATACAAAGACCGAAGACTCCACCCGTGTTCGGATAGGACTCTCCTTGGCGTGGAAGGCAAGCTTGGCGACCAACTATGAAGATTCCTTTCTTTGTAACTGACCTTGTGTAACCCTAGATCCCTCCAGTGTCTATATAAACCGGAGGGCTAGGTCCGTAGATAGGCCGAAAACTCATAATCATAGCCAGACTAGACTTTTAGGGTTTAGTCATTACGATCTCGTGGTAGATCAACTCTTGTAATACTCATATTCATCAAGATCAATAAAGCAGGACATAGGGTATTACCTCCATAGAGAGGGCCCGAACCTGGGTAAAACATTGTGTCCCCCGTCTCCTGTTACCATCGATCCTAGACACACAGTTTGGGACCCCCTACCCGAGATCCGCCGGTTTTGACACCGACATTGGTGCTTTCATTGAGAGTTCCATTGTGACGTCCTCAAAAGGTTTGATGGCTCCTTCAATCATCTGCAACGATGCTGTCCAAGGGGAGGTCTTCCTCCCCGGACAGATCTTTGTGTTCGGCGGCTTCGCACTGCGGGCCAACTCGCTTGGCCATCTGGAGCAGATCGACAGCGACGCCCCTGGCCGTCAGGTCAGATTTGGGAGCCTGAACTACATCGCGGATATCCGCGGAGACTTGATCGTCGACGGATTCGATACCACGGCAATCGCTCCCCGTCACCCCGATGAACTTGACTTAGATCTGTTATCGGGCCATACCCAGGAAATTGCACGTGAAACCGCTTTGGCCTTATATCTGGAGCAGGTCGCGCGATCCGAGGACAGGAAGCTCAACCCCGCCATGGAGGCCGCATACTCTACGGCGTTGGAGCCGCACACAGACTTAACTTCAAGTAACATCTGTATCTCCGGAGCTACGGACTCGTTTTCGGTTATAAATTCCGAACTATGCATATCATCGCATGTCGAGCTTGATCGGTTATTGATCACCGAATTCAGCTCCGCGGACATCTTCCGGCACTCACCCTTGGGAGACGTGCTAAACTCATTAAAAAATCTATCCTTAGAAGGGGATTCACAGTCGAACTATATCCGGTTCAAACTAGAAGCTGATGATAAGGAATTTCGCTCACCACC
The DNA here is from genome assembly GCF_018294505.1 of Triticum aestivum. Classification (NCBI taxonomy): domain Eukaryota; kingdom Viridiplantae; phylum Streptophyta; class Magnoliopsida; order Poales; family Poaceae; genus Triticum; species Triticum aestivum. Next base: position 456,320,618 of record NC_057800.1, read on the forward strand.
CGCCACCCACTTTATAGCCACTTTCGAAGACTTAACCGACATGCTCGATTACGGCTCTGATGACATCGACGATACGGACGACGATGCCGGAGAAGAAGAGGCCCAAGACCCGCCGTCACCGGACGTTGGACGGCCACTTCCTCATACAATGTATACATGGTGGATGCACCAAAGGGGAACATCGGCGATTACAAAGAAGATCCAGTTGATGATAAACCTCCTGAGATACAATCGAAACGCCGGCATCAGCGACGCCACTCTAAGTCACACCGCAGGAAAGATAGCAACACCAGCACAGGAGAAGATAACACTCCAAAAGGTGCCGAAGACAACGAAGACCCCGTTGACGCAGCTACCGAACAGGTTGAACGGGAAGATGGGCAGGTTAGCCCGGGTAAACAGGCCACGCACGAGGACTCGAAGGACAGTAATTATCTTCCGCTCTCCGAGGACAAGGCGAGCCTCGCCACCGAGGATTTCATCGTGCCTGAGGAACCTCTTGAGTAGGAGCGCTTCAAGCGCCAGCTAATAGCCACTGCAAGGAGCCTGAAAAAGAAGCAGCAGCAACTTCAAGCTGACCAAGATCTTCTCAAAGATAAATGGACTGACGTCCTAGGAGCTGAAGAATACGGCCTCAAGCACCCGACCAAAAGCTACCCAAGCACAAATTACTACCTCAGTTTGACGACGAGGCGCCGGAACACATACCACCATCACGCAATGCGGCTGACCGACCACCACATGGCCGGGACAAAGCGACAACTCAATCCGAACACCAGCCCGCCTCGCCTCATTGCAAAGGCAGAGCTAAATCAGCTCATGGTCATACATATGACCTTCGACATGACCTGAACAGTAAATCAGTACAAACCAGATCGATTTACGGATCGCGAGGACGTGCACCGACACGCGACGACGGCCACCTGTTTGGACGTGACAAACCTAGTCATGCGCGGGCTGAAAGCCGTAGACGGCCCCCATCAGAGCTACATCATGATACAGCCTGATATAGAGGCATCCCACACCCTCATTGCTTCACCGACGAAGTCATGGAACATGAATTCCCAGAAGGGTTCAAACCCGTGAATATAGAATCATATGATGGCACCACAGACCCCGCGGTATGGATCAAAGACTTCATTCTCCACATTCAAATGGCCCGCGGCAATGACCTTCATGCCATTAAATACCTCCCACTAAAACTCAAAGGACCACCACGACACTGGTTGAACAGCCTGCCTGAAAACTCCATCGGCAGCTGGGAGGACTTGGAAGAAGCCTTCCTTGATAACTTCCAAGGTACATACGTTCGACCTCCGGACGCCGATGACTTAAGCCATATAGTTCAATAGCCTGGAGAGTCCGCCAAGAAATTCCGGACCAGGTTCCTAACTAAAAAGAACCAGATAGTCGATTGTCCGGATGCCGAAGCCCTAGCGGCCTTTAAACATAGCATCCGCGACGAATGGCTCGCTCGCCACCTCGGCCAAGAGAAGCCAAAGTCCAAGGCGGCCCTCACAGCACTCATGACCTGCTTTTGCGCGGGCAAGGATAGTTGGCTCGCCCGTAGCAAAAACAATGCAAGCGACGCCGGCACCCCTGAAGCTAAAAATAGTAACGACAAGTCTCGACGCAACAGGTACAAACGTCGAAATAACAATGACAACACCGAGGATACGGCGGTCAATGCCGGATTCAGTGGCTCTAAGCCTAGTCAGCGGAAGAAGCCGTTCAAAAAGAACAATTCGGGCCCATCTAGCCTGGACCGCATACTCGATCGTCCATGCTAGATTCATGGCACCCCAGACAAACCACCCAATCATACCAATAGAGATTGTAGGGTTTTTAAACAGGCCGGCAAGGTAAATGCCAAAAACAAGGATAAGGGATCGCAAAGTGAAGATGACGACGAGGAGCCCTGGCCGCCGAACACACGAGGACAGAAGAAGTTCCCTCCTTAGGTCAAAACGGTAAACATGATATACGCTACCCACATCCCCAAGAGGGAGCGCAAGCGCACGCTTAGGGACGTCTACGCGATAGAGCCAGTCTCCCCAAAATTTAATCCATGGTCGTCATGCCCGATCACTTTTGGTCGTCGGGATCATCCAACGAGTACCCTTCATGGCGGTTCAGCCGCATTGGTCCTAGACCCAATAATTGATGGGTTCCACCTGACGCGAGTCCTGATGGACGGTGGCAGCAGCCTCAACTTGCTCTATCAGGACACAATGCGCAAAATGGGCATCAACCCATCGCGGATCAAGCCCACAAAGACTACCTTTAATGGAGTCATACCGAGCGTAGAGGTCCGCTGCACAGGCTCAATCACACTAGAGGTTGTCTTTGGGTCTCCAGATAACTTCCAAAGTGAGGAGTTAATCTTCGATATTGTCCCCTTTCGCAGCGGATACCATGCACTGCTCGGACGGACCACATTTTCTCACTTCAATGCGGTGCCACACTACGCTTATCTCAAGCTCAAGATGTCCGGTCCGCGCAGCATCATAACAGTCAATGGAAACACGGAAAGCTCCCTCCGCACCGAGGAGCACACCGCTGCCTTAGCGGTAGAGGTACAGGGCAGCCTTGTCAAGCAGAACCTCAATTCGGCGGCCGATCCCTTGGACACTGTCAAGAGAGTTCGAACCATTCCACAGAAGGACAACTCGGCTCGTCAGGAGATCGACTAGCAATTTGCCCTCTGTCCCCGTCCTGATCAAGTGACGGCCATCGTACACGCGTACATAATTACGCACTAAAAATACCATGGACCCGGATGGGGGCATAATCAGCTCGTGTTCTGCAATACGGCTCGACCACTCCGGATACATATACTTTCACTATTTCCTTTTTCTTTTTATTACCTTTTTATAGGCCTTTCCTGACGGCTTGACCATTGATTCTTTTCGAAGGATAAGAACACCCAAGGCGACAAGAAGCATGGACGTACCGGGGAATCTTTAGATGGTTTCTTTAACGATCCCCTTACTTATTTTACAGGGCCCGCACGCATCTCTCCCTTGGTTAAGGCATAGCAAATAGCCTTCTTCTTATTGCATTACTTGTATAAATGCGCTTTAATGCACCAATGAAATTATAATAAGAACAGTCTGCGGTTCAAATTTTACGGCTCTAGCTTATCACTTGTTCTTCCTTTTCTTCCTTTTTGCCTTTTCTTTTCTGATCACTTTATCAGATAACATCCGTACACTCGGGTGTATTTGAATTTTCCAGGGGCTTTATAGCTCCCCACAACATGGCAGCAAAAGTCCGAACACTTTTATAGTGTAGTTCGGCACCCCGAATTTAGCACTATATGCATTGGCTCCGAATCATGTCTTTGGTCAATAGTTGGGTTGCCCGGCTCCTGTGCTTCCTACCTTACGTTCCGCTATATCGGCTAGGGTAGTAAAGGGAGAACTACTGCGATTGTGTCTTGGTTTACCCAAGTGAGCACCTCAGTAGAGAAAGCCAAAAATTGACTGTCATGATGCAGCGAGAGCCGGTCAGCTCTTCGGAGGTTGCAAATCATTGGAAATTTCTTCCACATTACGCGAGGGATCGGTTCTTACCCGATCAAGCGCTTAAAGCTTCCTAGTTCGAATACTAGGGGTTGCGCATACATTTCTATTATCGAACTCCTATGGCTAAGTGAGAGTGCTAAAGCCGCATAGTCCAATTGCCTGGTTCGTTGCGCTAAACACCTCCTTCAAGGACCAAACAATTGGATCAAGAGTGAGGGAGTCCTGGATTAGGGGGTGTCCAGATAGCCGGACTATACCTTCGGCCGGAGTCCTGGACTATGAAGATACAAGATTGAAGACTTCGTCCCATGTCCGGAAGGGACTTTCCTTGGCGTGGAAGGCAAGCTTGGCGATACGGATATGTAGATCTCCTACCATTGTAACTGACTCTGTGTAACCCTAGCCCTCTCCGGTGTCTATATAAACCGGAGGGTTTTAGTCCGTAGGACGAACAACAATCATACCATAGGCTAGCTTCTAGGGTTTAGCCTCCTTGATCTCGTGGTAGATCTACTCTTGTACTACCCATATCATCAATATTAATCAAGCAGGAGTAGGGTTTTACCTCCATCGAGAGGGCCCGAACCTGGGTAAAAACATCATGTACCTTGTCTCCTGTTACCATCCGCCTAGACGCACAGTTCGGGACCCCCTACCCGAGATCCGCCGGTTTTGACACCGACATTGGTGCTTTCATTGAGAGTTCCTCTGTGTCGTCACTTTTAGGCCCGATGGCTTCTCCGATCATCTACAGCGATGCAATCCAGGGTGAGACCTTTCTCCCCAGCCAGATCTTCGTATTCGGCGGCTTTGCACTGCGGGCCAATTTGTCTGGTCATCTGGAGCAGATCGAAAGCTATGCCCCTGGCCATCAGGTCAGATTTGGAAGTTTGAGCTACATGGCCGACCTCCGCGGAGACTTGATCTTCGACAGATTCAAGCCGTAGCCGAGCGCGCCACACTGTCACAATGGGCATGATCTAGCTCTGCCGCCGAACAGTGCCCTGGGGCCGCACTCGCATCAGCTCCGACCCTTAATTCGGAGCCAACTGCGCCAATCGAGGATGGGTGGTTGGACACTGCCTCAGGGGCTGCAATCTCTACGGCGATCGAGCCGAACACCAGCCCTATTATCTGCGAAGCTCGTGACTCCAAGGAGCCGAACTCCTCTCCAGACTCCGAGTCCTCCGCACCCCTACCGATTGAACCCGATTGGGCGCCGATCATGGAGTTCACCACCGCGGACATCTTTCAGCACTCGCCCTTCGGCGATATTCTGAATTCACTAAAGTCTCTCTCTTTATCAGGAGAGCCCTGGTCGGACTATGGTCAGCAAGGTTGGGATGCGGATGATGAAGAAATTCAAAGCCCACCCACCACCCACTTCGTAGCCACTGTCGATGATTTAACCGACATGCTCGACTTCGACTCCGAAGACATCGACGGTATCGACGCCGATGTAGGAGACGATCAAGAACCAGCGCCTATAGGGCACTGGAAAGCCACCTCGTCGTATGATATATACATGGTGGACACCCCAAAAGAAGGCGATGGCGATGGAACAGCAGAGGATGACCCCTCCAAGAAGCAGCCTAAGTGCCGGCGTCAGCGGCGCCGCTCTAAATCCCGCCAAAGCAAAAACAGTGATTCCGGCACGGGAGATAATAACACCCTAGACAGTGCCGAAGACAACCACCTCCAGCAAGATTCAGCACAGGAGGATGGAGAAGCCAGCCCTTATGAGAGAGCGGCAGACAGAGAGGTCGAGGACGATAATTATATGCCTCCCTCCGAAGACGAGGCATGCCTCGACGATGATGAATTTGTCGTGCTGGAGGATCCCGTCGAACAAGAGCATTTCAAACGCAGGCTTATGGCCACAGCGAGCAGCCTCAAGAAAAAATAGCAACAGCTTAGAGCTGATCAAGATTTGCTAGCCGACAGATGGACTGAAGTCCTTGCGGCCGAAGAGTATGAACTCGAACGCCCCTCCAAGAGCTACCCAAAGCACAGGTTGCTACCCCTATTAGAGGAGGAAGCACCTAAACCTACACCACCAGCGCATGATGCGGCCGACCGGCCACCCCGTGGCCGTGACAGAGAGGCCTCTTGGCCCTCCACTCAAGCCGCACCCCGGCGCCGCTCAAAAAATACCAAGGCACGGGAAAATGCGCCAGACCTGCGAGATATATTGGAGGACAAGGCAAGGCAAACAAGATCGATCTACGGATCGCGTGGGCGCCCCATGGCACGAGACGGTAATTGTCACTCCGGATACAGTAAATCCGGCCGGGCTGAACACAGTAGACAAAGCTCGTTTGAGCTGCGTCGTGATATAGCCCAATACAGAGGCGCCGCACACCCACTATGCTTCATAGATGAAGTAATGGATCATCAAATCCCCGAGGGTTTCAAACCCGTGAACATCGAATCATACGGTGGCACAACAGATCCTGCGGTATGGATCGAGGACTATCTCCTTCATATCCACATGGCCCGCGGTGATGACCTACACGCCATCAAAGACCTCCCACTCAAGCTTAAAGGACCAGCTCGACATTGGCTTAACAGCTTGCCAGCAGAATCAATTGGTTGTTGGGAGGACCTGGAAACCACATTCCTCGACAATTTCTAGGGCACTTATGTGCGACCACCAGATGCCGATGACCTTAGCCACATAATTCAGCAGCCAGAGGAATCGGCCAGACAATTCTGGACACGGTTCCTAACCAAGAAAAATCAAATCATCGACTGTCCAGATGCAGAGGCCCTAGCAGCCTTCAAGCATAACATCCGCGATGAGTGGCTTGCACGACACCTAGGACAAGAAAAGCCGAAATCTATGGCAGCCCTCACGACACTTGTGACCCACTTTTGCGCGGGAGAAGACAGCTAGCTAGCTCGCAGCAATAACATGGCCAAGAGCCCTGGTAATTCAGATACCTAGGACAGCAGTTGCAGGTCACATCGCAACAAGCAAAAGTGCCACATTAACGGCGATAATGCTGAGGATACGGCAGTTAATGCCGGATTCAGAGGCTCTAAACCCGGTCAACGGAAAAAGCCATTCAAAAGAAATACTCTGGGCCCGTCCAGTTTGGACCGAATACTCGACCGCTCATGCCACATACATGGCACCCCCGAAAAACCAGCCAATCACACCAACAGGGATTGTTGGGTGTTCAAGCTGGCAAGCAAGTTAAATGCCGAAAGCAGAGACAGGGGGATGCATAGCGATGACGAGGAGGAGCCTCGGCCGCCGAAAAATAGTAGACAAAAAGGTTTTCCCCCACAAGTGCGAACGGTGAATATGATATACGCAACCCACGTCCCCAAGAGGGAGCGGAAGCGTGCGCTAAGGGACGTATACGTGATGGGGCCAGTCGCCCCACAGTTCAACCCATCATCTTCCTGCCCGATCACTTTTGATCGAAGGGACCACCCCACTAGCATCCGTCATGGCGGATTCGCCGCATTGGTTCTAGACCCAATTATTGACAGATTTCACCTCACTAGAGTCCTTATGGACGGCGGCGGCAGCCTGAACCTGCTTTACCAGGATACAGTGCGGAAAATGGGCATCGATCCCTCGGGGATTAAACCCACTAAAATGACCTTTAAAGGCATCATACCAGGTTTAGAGGCCAACTGTACAGGCTCAGTTACACTTGAAGTGGTCTTCGGATCTCCGGATAATTTTCGGAGCGAGGAGTTAATCTTCGACATAGTCCTGTTTCGTAGTGGCTATCACGCACTGCTCGGGCGAACCGCATTTTCCAAGTTCAATGCGGTGCCGCACTACGCATACCTCAAGCTCAAGATGCCAGGCCCTCGAGGATTCATCACGGTCAATGGAAACACCGAACACTTTCTCCGAACGGAGGAGCATACGGCGGCTATCGCAGCGGAAGTACAAAGCAGCCTCTCAAGGCAATTCTCCAGTCCGGCCATTAAACGTCTGGACACCATCAAGCGCGCCCGGAGTAACCTACAACAAGACCGCCTGGCATGTTCCGAGCAAGCGTAGCAATGCGGCCCCAACCCCACCCCTCGCGAACTTGCGAAACCAGTGTTGCGCGTACATAACTACGCTCTGGAAATACCATGGGCACAGGAGGAGGGGCACCATCATGGCACGCCCGAAACGCGGCTTAAACCGCACTAGGGGCTGCCGATTTCTTAATTTTCTCTTATTTCCAGGACTCCATTCTTCAGAAGGCTTGTCCGGCAGTATAATTGCCGCACAAACGATACAACCAGGGAAGCAGAAAGCTATGCCGCACTATGGAACTCTAAGGTGGTCTCTATAACGAGCAGTATACCTGTTTCACATAACATTCCGCAGCTCGCCCCTAGAAATGACATGTTAAAATAGTCCCATCTTTTGCTTATTGCACTATTTGTATTGTTCTGTTTTGATCGCAGCTTTTTTAAATAAACAATGCATAGCTTCCGTCTATTATTGCATTACTCTTTTTTACGAATATATGTTCATTAATGACATGTTGCACCCGTACACTTTGGTACATCCAATACGCCAGGGGCTTAAGTACCCCACAATACGGTGTGAGAAGTCCGAACACTTCCACAAGTGCGGCACCCCGAACTTATAGCATTATATGCATCGGCTCCGAATCATGTCTTGGGTCAATAGTTGGGTTTGCCCGGCTCCTATGTTTTGGTACCTTACGTTCCGTTATATCGGCTAAGGTAGCACTAGGAGAACTACTGCGATTGTGCTCCAGTTGAGCTGGGCTAAGCACCTCAGTAGAGAAAGCTAAAACTGACCGTCATGATGAGGCGAGAGCTGGTCGCTGTTCGAGAGGTTTTCGAGTCCCTAAAGACTTATGCCGCTTAGAGCGAGGAGTCGGCTTTGTCCGACCTAGGCGTGGATAGCGCCCCGAACTCGGTCTTCCGAACACTAGGGGCTTCGCCAAAATTTAAAATTATAGAATTCTATGGCTAAGTGAGAGTGTTCAAGCATTATAGTCCGATTGCCTTGTTCGTTGTGTTGAGCGCCTCCCTCGAAGGACCCAAGAATGGGAAAAAGAGCGCTCATGTTTATCCTGAACACCCCAGCACTCGTGGCATGGGGGCAGAAGCCGACGACTCTCCATCTCTCAAATTTGATAAATGGCCGCACAGAAGGTAATATTTTAAATTCAAAAGCGTTGCTTAGCGCATATGAACAAGTTTTCAGCGTACAGGATCACAAATGCGAGTTTACTCAAAAATTACATCTTTGGAGCATTCATCCGCTATAAGGCGGGCACCCTTCAGGATGCCCTCATAATACGCTTCTGGGACGCGATGCTCCTTGCCCGGCGGTGACCCGTCCTTCACCAGCTTCTCCGCATCCATCTTGCCCCAGTGCACTTTAGCACGGGCAAGCGCCCTACGGGCACCTTCGATGCAGACGGAGCGCTTGATTACTTAAAGCCGTGGACAGGCATCCACCAGCCGCCTCACCAGCCCGAAGTAGCTCCCAGGCAGAGCCTCTCCAGGCCAAAGCCAAACTATGAGGCCCTTTATGGCCTGTTCGGCCACCTTGTGGAGCTCGACCATTTGCTTCAGCTGTTCGCTCAAAGGCACCAGGTGTCCGGCCTCAGCATACTGAGACCAGAACACCTTCTCCGTCGAGCTCCCCTCCTTGGCTCAGTAGTAGGCGGCGGCATCAGACGCACTGCGGGGCAAATTTGCGAATGCTCCTGGAGAGCTCCGGACTCGGGTAAGTAACAAGTAATTCACTTTCACGTGCTTGCTTTGCATAATGAATGCCTTACCCGCCGCTATCTTCTTCATCACTTCAATTTCTTGGAGGGCTTTCTGGGCTTCGGCCTTGGCAGACTTCGCGCTTTCGAGGGTGGCCGCAAGCTCGGAGGCTTACATCTTTGAGTCAAGCTCCAAACTCTCGTGTTTTTTCACGAGAGGCTGGAGCTCTTTCTGCACCCCCTCCACCCGCGCCTCCTGCTTCCCTCTCTCTATGCGCTCTGCGGCCACTCTGTTTTCGGCCTCAGACAATGCTTTCTTAAGGGTTGCCACCTCGGTTGTGGCCCCTATAATAGCACGTTGATCCTGTCATTTTTTGCAACCACATCTTCTCTATATACTTGCGCAAGGTATTACTTACCTTCCTTCTCCTCGAGTTGCCTCTTGGCATGGCCGAGCTCGTTCTCGGACCATGCAAGGTTTTGCTTCAGCGTATCCACCTCCGCAGTCAGTGCGGCGGAGGCCAGCAGCGAAGCCTGCATACGCATATTGACTTGATTATGTTAGACTCTTGTGAATGTTATTAGATCCTTTATTCGGCTTTTCTTTCCGAACGCCGAACAGAGCATCAGGGGCTACTGTCTATGCGGTAATATTTTTACATATTCTTTACTTACCTCAAAGCCTGTTAGAAGGCTGGCACATGCTTCAGTCAGTCCGCTCTTGGCGGACTAAACCTTCTGGATCACCGCACTCATAATAGTGCTGTTAAGCACCTCCAGCAAATTGTCCGGTGCCTCCGGTTGGACGGAGGTCGCCGGTTTGGTAGGCTTGCTCCTCTTGGAAGGAGGCTGCCTACCGGAGTCCGGAACCGTTGAAGGTTCCGGCGCGGTGTCCGGCTCAAGGCCGGACTTGGAGCCCTTGGGGGTTCTATCCCCTTTGCGCCTGGAGTCCGGGAGGTCGCCTTGCGGCGCCTCCAGGACCACCTCCTCCTGGCTTGGAACCTGTTGGGACAACACCTTGGCATCGTCCGTGGGGTGGGGGAGGTAGCGGGCGGAGGTGAATTCACGTCCGATGAGTCCAGAGAGCCGCTCGACGACTCGTCGAGCCCGGCCTTGGGCGGGCTGCATAGTCATATTCGGCGTAAGGAGGAGCTGTGCAAGAAAGGAACACTATGAATTGCTCTGGTGTCCGAATACTTACGATCTCGCCAGGGGCTTGGCCCTGTGCGGCCACTCCTCTTCACCATCGTCGGCGTTGGTGGAGCAGTCCGGAGGAAGGGCCTTCCCCTTCTTGGACCCTTCGGCCACCCCAGTTGGGGCGGTCTTCCTTTTCTTCCCTCCCCCCACTAGAGGGGGAGAGGTCTCTTCTTCCTCCTCCTCGTCTTCACGGGAGGAGTGCGCCTTGGAGTCGTCAGATGATAAATCCGACACCTCCAGGCGCCGGGCACTCTTTCGAGTCCTCGTGGCCGTTTTCTTGGCCTTCTTCTCCGGCACCACATAGGGTGCCGAAACCAGCAGCTTCGCCAAGCGAGCGTCCGCTGGTCCTTCGAGCAAAGGAGCCGGACAGTTGATCTGTCCGAACGTCTCCTGCCAATCCTGTCAAAGGTAAGGGAGCTTAGATCCCGCATGGAGTCAAACTATGAAAAACTAATACCCTGTAAAAGGTAAAAATAGCTTACCGCATTAGCGTGATGCTACATGCTAAATCCGCGATCCTCGGTAGCGGATGCGGGGGCCTCGGTGCCCTTGAAAAGCACCTTCCAGGCATCTTCGTACGTCATGTCGAAGAGCCTGCTTAGAGTCCGGTGCTGTGCTGGGTCAAACCCCCACAGGTCGAAAGCCCGTTGTTGACACGGGAGGATCCGGCGGATGAGCATAACCTGGACTACGTTGACAAGTTTGAGCTTCTTGTCCACTAGGGTTTGGACGCATGTTTGGAGTCCGGTCAGCTCTCCTTTTTTATGCCACGACAGGCCCGTCTCTTTCCAGGAGGTGAGCCGCGTAGGGGGTCCAGATCGGAACTCGGGGGTCGCGACCCATTCAGGGTCGCGCGGCTCGGTGACGTAAAACCACCCCAATTGTCACCCCTTTAAGGTCTCCACGAAGGAGCCCTCGAGCCATAGGACGTTGGGCATCTTGCCCACCATGGTGCCTCCGCACTCCGCCTGGGTTCCGCGCACCACCTTCGGCTTGACATTGAAAGTCTTGAGCCATAGGCCGAAATGGGGGCGGATGCAGAGGAAAGCCTCGCACACGACGATAAACGCCGAGATGTTGAGAACAAAGTTTGGGGCCAGATCATGGAAATCCAGGCCATAGTAGAACATGAGCCCCCGGACAAATGGGTGGAGAGGGAAGCCCAGTCCGCGGAGGAAATGGGGGAGGAACGCCACCCTCTCATGGGGCCTAGGGGTGGGGATGAGCTGCCCCTCTTCGGGAAGCCGGTGCGCAATGTCGTTAGACAAGTATCCGGCCTTCCTCAGTTTTTTGATGTGTCCCTCCGTGACAGAGGAGAACATCCACTTGCCTCCCACTCCGGACATGGCTGGAGAAGGTTGAGGTGGGGTGTGCGGACTTGGGCGCTGGAGCTCGAGTGCGCGGAAATGGATAGGCAAAGGAGGAAGAAGGTGTGGATGAAAAGGTGGATCCTTATCCCCTTATATGGGCGGACCGACTATGCGTCCCCACCAGCCTGGTAAAACTCGCTTATCTCCCAAGCACCATAATCAATGGCGCGGTTGGGTTACCCACGCCCGTATTGATGAGAATCCCAGAATAAGGGGACACGATCTCTGCTTTGACAAGACGTGCCAAGGAAACCGCCTCGCTAAATGCGCTGAGGTGGGACAGTAAAACGATTCGAATAAAGACTTGGCCGTGGTGTGATGTCACGTTACCGAATACGTCAGTAGATTAGATTTGTGTAAATATTATTCTCTCTATGGCAATATGTGGAAACTTATTTTGCAGAGCCGGACACTACCTTTGTGTTCAAAATCTTCTATGAAGTACTTGGAGGAGTAACCCGGCTTGCAATGCCGAAGACAATTTGCGCGCCGGACTCGTCGTCATTGAAGCCTGGTTCAGGGGCTACTGAGGGAGTCCTGGATTAGGGGGTGTCCGGATAGCCGGACTATACCTTCGGCCGGACTCTTGGACTATGAAGATACAAGATTGAAGACTTCGTCCCGTGTCCGGAAGGGACTTTCCTTGGCGTGGAAGGCAAGCTTGGCGATACGAATATGTAGATCTCCTACCATTGTAACCGACCCTGTGTAACCCTAGCCCTCTCCGGTGTCTATATAAACCGGAGGGTTTCAGTCCGTAGGACGAACAACAATCATACCATAGGCTAGCTTCTAGGGTTTAGCCTCCTTGATCTCGTGGTAGATCTACTCTTGTACTACCCATATCATCAATATTAATCAAGCAGGAGTATAGTTTTACCTCCATCGAGAGGGCCCGAACCTGGGTAAAAACATCGTGTCCCCTGTCTCCTGTTACCATCCGCCTAGATGCATAGTTCGGGACCCCCTACCCGAGATCCGCTGGTTTTGACACCGACAAAGAGTGTTTAGATTACTCCCCGAACACCCCCGTATTTCCTACATGGGGGCAGAAGCCGATGACTGGCCAACTCTCAGATTTCACATGAAACGGCCGGACAAGAGGAGATTTTTTTAAAAAAGCATTATATTACATAAAAGTTTTGTTTCATCATACAAGGAAAAGACAACATGAATATATTCATTCGAAAATAATGTCTTGCCCATACTGCGTTGCTACAGTGCGAGACCCCTCTAGGACATCTGCAAAATAGCGCTCGGGTGTGCGGTGCTCCTTGCCCTCTGGTGGCCCCTTGGTCAGCTCGACGGCGTCCATCTTCGCCCACCACATCTTGCAGCAGGCGAAGACCATGCGTGCACCTTCAATACAGGCTGATCGCTTGACGGCGTCCAGCCGAGGACAGACGTTCACCAGCCACTTCATGAGCCCGAAGTAGCTTCCTAGCATAGCTTCAGCAGGCCAGAGCTGGATTATCAGATCCTTCATGGCCAGTTCGGCCGCCCTGTGCAGCTCCACCAGTTGTTTGAGCTGATCGGTGAAGGGCACGGGATGATCTGGCGCATGGTACTGCGACCAGGACAGCTTCTCCGTCGAGCTCCCTTCTTCGGCTCGGAAGAACTCCGCAGCATTGGACACACTGTGCGGCAGATCTACAAAGGCTCCTGGAGAACTCCGAATCCAGGTGAGTAAGAAATACTTCTTCTTCATATACTTGCTTTGCATACCAAACGCCCTACTCGCCGCGATCTTCCTGGCCTCCTGGATCTCCTGGAGGGCGCCCAGCACTTCAACCCGGGCCGCTTCCGCGCTTTGACGAGCCTTGGAGAGTTCGATCTCTTGGGCCGAAACATCACCCTCCAGGGGCTCGTACTTCTTCACCGCATCCTGGAGCTCTTGCTGGACCTCGTTCACCCAGGCCTTCAGCTTCTTGCGAGCGGCCTGCTCCTTGACAACTTTCCCCTCGGCTTTGGCCAGGGCCTTTTTCAGGGCCTCAACCTCGGTCGTCGCCCCTACACATATTATAACACTATGGTTAGTATACATGATTTATTCTTTCCGAATACATCGCGAGTTACTACATACCTTGCTGGTCTTCCAGCTGCTTCCTCGCTTGGCCGAGCTCCTCTTCAGCCCGCTCCAGTCTCTGCTTTAGTCCGGAGACTTCGGCACTATGAGCGGTCGCTACCAGTAACGATGCCTGCTTATTCACATGAGACACAGTTTGGTTAGTTTCCTGCGAAATTTAATTGATCCTCTGTCCGGTTTTCTTTCCGAACACCGGACATCGTCTCAGGGGCTACTGTCTGTATTGGGATTTTCTCTGTTAATGCCGCTTACCTCAAAACCTGTCAACAAACCCCGACAGGCTTCCGTCAGTTCGCTCATGACGGACTGAACCTTCTCAATCACCGTACCCATAAGGATACGGTGTTCTTCCACGATGGAAGCGCCTCATAGCGCTTCCAGTAGATTATCCGGTGCCTCTGGTTGGACAGAGGTCACCGGTGCAACAGGCACACCCCCTTCTGTCAGAGGAGGTTGCTCGCTGGATTCCGGAGCCGCATTGGTCTCCAGAATCGTATTCAGCTGGTGTCCGAACTGATAGAGATCCCCATCCGCCATGGGGGTCTGCTCCCCCATGTGTCTGGCGGCCGAGGTATCACCCTCTGGCGCCTCCATGACGACCTCCTAAACCTCCCCCTGGCCTATGAAGGTCCTTTGGGACAGCACCTCCTTGTCTCCCTTGGCCTTGGGAGAGTGAGCGGCCGGCGGTCTCTCGCTGGCCATTGCCTTCGAATCCAACGAGCCTCTTGACGAGGATCGCTGGGGGCTGTCATGGGCCAGACTACAACAACACGATTAACCATATTAATGCCATAGAGTGAAGAGGCCAGATAAATAAACAAGTGTGGGTTCTTAGTACTCACGATGCTGCCAGGGGCTTAGTACAGGAGTTTCGCTCCGGGCTGCTGTCTACGTCCCATGCAGGGTTATCCACAAGGGGGCCTTTCCCCCTCTTGGGCGCCTCCGCCTCCAGATTTGTTGAGGCCACCCTCTTCTTCCTCCCCTCATCGGGGGGAGAGTCACTCTCCTCCTCCTCCTCCTCCTCCTCGTCGTCGTCTTCACCGGTGGAGGAACAGGTCTTGTCTTCGGACATCACGTCCGAAGTGACCTTGCGGCGGGGCCCACTCCGAACCCCCTTGGCCTTCTTCTCCGGCGCCTTATAAGGCGCCGATACCAGCATCTTCGCTAGATGCGGGATGACTGGTTCTTCAGGTAGCGGAGCCGGACACTGAATCCACTTCGCCCTCTCCATCCATCCCTGAAGAAGCAATGACAATAAAAGTTCAGATATCCTCCTTGAAATGAAAAAGTAGAGGATGCGTTGAAAACTTACCTCGCTGGCGGGGTGGTTAATGTCGTGCCCGCGGTCCGAATCCGTGGCTGGTGGTATCTCGTTTCCCTTGAAGAGCAACTTCCAGGCATCTTTGTGAGTTGTTTCGAAGAGCCTCTCCAGGGTCTGGTGCCTCTTCGGATTGAACTCCCAAAGGAGGCATTTTCGGCTTTGGCAGCGGAGGATCCGGTGAACCAGCACCACTTGGATTACATCGACGAGCTTGATGTCTTTATCCACCATACTTTGAATACGCATCTGTAGTGCTATCAGCTCGTCTGATGAAGCCCAATTCGGGCTCTTCTCAACCCAGGAGGTGAGTCACATCGGAACACCGGGGTTGAATTCGGCAGCCGCGACCCACGTGGCCTCGCGGGGTTCTATGATGTAGAACCACATTTTCTGCCATTCTTTGACCGTCTCTATAAAAGTGCCCTTTGGCCAGGAGACGTTGGTAAGCTTACTCACCATGGCGCCTCCACACTCTGTGTGTTGGCCATCCACCACCTTCGGCTTCATGTTGAAGATCTTGAGCCACAGCCCGAAGTGGCGTTGAATGCGGAGGAAGGCCTCACACACGACGATGAACGCCGAGATGTTGAGGAAAGAGTTCGGGGATAGATCATGGAAGTCTATCCCGTAATAGTACATCAGCCCATGGACGAAAGGGTAAAGTGGAAACCCTAGCCCGCGGAGGAAATGAGGGATGAATACCACCCTCTCGTTGGGCTTCGGTGTGGGGACGACTTGCCCCTGGGCTGGAAGACGATGGGCGATTTCCTTCGCCAAGTACCCGGCCGCCCGAAGCTCAGTAATGTCCTTCTCCTTGATGGAGGAGACCATCCACTTACCTTGACCTCCGGATCCGGACATGGTTGAGTGCTAGCTTGAGTGGGAAGAAGATGAGAACTTGGGCGCTGGAGCTCAAGAGTGGAAGGGCAGAGGAAGAGAGAAGGCGTGGGAGAAGAAGGGGGAATCCTTATCCCCTTATAAAGGCAGTGAATATCGAACGCCTCCCCACTCTCCTAAAACTCGCCTATTCCCAAGGGTTGTGTATACGGCACGTATGGGTTACCCACGCCCGCATTGATGAAAATCCCGCAATAAGGGGACACGATCTCTGCTTTGACAAGACATGCCAATGGAAACCACATCTCGAAGCACGGAACGGCGGACAAAAACGGTTCGATATAGTGACCAAATTGATGTGACGTCATCTTGCAAAAATTTGTCAGTAGATGGGACTCGTGAAATACTATATTCCTTGTGGTTGTGTGTGGTACTTGTGTTGCAGATCTGGACACCTTCGTTTCATCCGAAGACAATCCTGGAGTGTTCAGAAAGTAGAACCCGCCTTGCAATGCCGAAGAAAATCTGCGCACCAGACACATCATCATTGAATCCTGGTTCAGGGGCTATTGAGGGAGTCCTGGACTAAGGGGTCCTCTGGTGTCCGATCTATTGGATATGGGCCGGACTGATGGGCCGTAAGGATACAAAGACCAAAGACTCCACCCGTGTCCGGATAGGATTCTCCTTAGCATGGAAGGAAAGCTTGGCAACCAACTATGAAGATTCCTTTCTTTGTAACCGACATTGTGTAACCCTAGATCCCTCCCATGCCTATATAAACCGGAGGGCTAGGTCCGTAGATAGGCCGAATCCTCATAATCGTAGCCAGGCTAGACTTTTAGGGTTTAGTCATTATGATTCCATGGTAGATCAACTCTTGTAATACTCATATTCATCAAGATCAATCAAGCAGGACGTAGGGTATTACCTCCATAGAGAGGGCCCGAACCTGAGTAAAACATTGTGTCCCCCGTCTCCTATTACCAGCGATCCTAGACGCACAGTTCGGGACCCCCTACCCGAGATCCGCCAGTTTTGACACCGACACTCAATATCTTTTATAATGGACTAACCGATGCTTCCAGAGACTACCTGGATAGTTGTGCTGGTTATGTTTTCAGGGAAAGAACTGTTGGTCAAGCTGAGTTGCTATTGAATAATATGTTGACTAATGAAAATAAGTGGGCACTTCCTGAACCAACTCCTAAGCCAACTCCGAAGAAAAGGGGTATTCTATTTCTCAGTCCTGAAGATATGCAAGAGGCAAAGAAATCTATGAAGGGAAAAGGTATTAAAGCTAAAGATGTTAAGAATTTACCACCTATTGAAGAAATACATGGTCTTGATAACCCGACACAGGTAGTAAAGGTAAATTCTCTCTATAGATTTGATAAATGTGAAATTCCTTTTACTAAGTTTGCTAGCCAATGCTTGGATGAGTTTGATGACTTTATGGTTAAACAAGAAAACTTCAATGCTTATGTTGGTAGAAAATTGAAATACAATGCTGATATGCTTGAACACTTGAGTGATTATATGTCTAGAGTTAAAGGTGAACTTAAACTTATTAGTAAACATGCTTCTATGGTTACCACTCAAGTAGAACAAGTACTTAAGGCTCAGAATGATTTGCTCAATGAATTAAATAATAAGAAAAATGATAATGTTGTTAGAGTTATGACTAGAGGGGGTAAAATGACTCAGGAACCCTTGTATCCTGAGGGCCACCCTAAGAGAATTGAGCAAGATTCTCAGAGAACCAATGTTGATGCACCTAGTCCTTCTAAGAGGAAGAAAAATAAAAAATGATAGGACTTTGCATGCTTCTAGTGAACCTGTTGTTGACACACCTGAGAATCCCAATGATATTTCTATTTCTGATGCTGAAACACAATCTGGTAATGAACATGAACCTAGTGATAATGTTAATGATGATGTTCATGTTGATGCTCAACCCAGCAATGACAAATGATGTAGAGATTGAACCTACTGTTTGATCTTGATAACCCACAATCAAAGAATCAACGTTATGATAAGAGAGACTTTGTTGCTAGGAAGCACGGTAAAGGAAGAGAACCATGGGTTCAGAAACCCATGCCCTTTCCTCCTAAACCATCCAAGAAAAAGGATGATGAGGATTTTGAGCGCTTTGCCGAAATGATTAGACCTATCTTTTTGCGTATGCGTTTGACTGATATGCTTAAAATGAATCCTTATGCTAAATACATGAAAGATATTGTTACAAATAAAATAAAGATACCAGAAGCTGAAATTTCCACCATGCTTGCTAATTATACTTTGAAGGGTGGAATACCAAAGAAACTTGGAGATCCAGGAGTACCAACTATACCATGCTCCATTAAAAGAAACTATGTTAAAACTGCTTTATGTGATCTTGGAGCTAGTGTTAGTGTTATGCCTCTCTCTTTATATCGTAGACTTGATTTGAATAAGTTGACACTTACTGAAATATCTTTGCAAATGGCTAATAAATCAACTACTATACCTGTCGGTATTTGTGAGGATGTGCCTGTTGTGGTTGCAAACGTTACTATTTTAACGGACTTTGTTATTCTTGATATTCCGGAAGATGATAACATGTTTATTATTCTTGGAAGACCCTTTTCGAATACTGCAGGGGCTGTTATTGATTGCAACAAAGGCAATGTCACTTTTCATGTTATTGGTAATGAGCATACGGTACACTTTCCGAGGAAACAACCTCAAGTCCATAGTATAAATTCTATTGGAAAAATTCCAACGATTACTATTGGAGGTTTTGAATTTCCTCTTCCTACTGCCAAGAAGAAATATGATATTATTATTGTGGGGGATGTGCATATCCCAGTTGAGGTAACCTAGTGTTATTCGAAATTTCTCCGGTTTCATGTTATTCAAAATGAGTTTGTTCACAAGACCTGATCAACCTTGTTAGTGGATTCCTTTTGATGGGCATGAGATGGATGAAGTTAGAAAACACAACTCTCTGTACCCTCTTTTTTTACTTTCTGTTATTTATATTAAATAAAGCAAAAATAGTATTTTCTGTCTGTTTTCTGAATTATCCATGCAATAAAAAAATACCCCGAAAATAAAAGTTCTCCAAATGCCCTGAAAATGAAATATGATTTTTTTCCAGAATATTTAAGAATTTTAGGCACTAAGAACACAGCAGGGGGAGCAGCCACATGCCCACGAGGGTGGAGGGCGCGCCCTACCCCCTGGGAACGCCCCCTGCCTCATGAACCCCACGTGGGTCCACTCCACTTACCCTTGCACCCACACACTTCGTCTTGCTCCAGAAAAAATCACCCACCAGCTCAAACCCGAGTTCTAGCTCATCTTGCTGCCATTTTCGATCTCCTTGCTCAAAGCTCCATTCACAAAACTGCTTTAGGGGATTGTTCTTCGGTATGTGACTCCTCCTATGGTCTAATTAGTTTATGTTTTAGTGCTTTATTCATTACAAATTTTTGCTGCTTAGGTGACCCTGTTCTTGAGCTTGTATGTCAAATTTATGTGGTCAAAAGTAGTTCTAATGCATGATATAGCCTTTAGGCACTTGTAGGAGCAATTTCTATCAATTTTGTTGAGTTTGGTTCACTTTTATTTGAAGTTACTAAAAATTTCATAAATTTTCAGAAAAATATGAAGAGATTTTTGAGGGGCTCATCGAGCCGAAGCTCTAAGGATAAGCGCAAAGTGAAGAAAATAAGAAGCCCGAGTATAATCTCCCCCGTACCACGGAGGTTCGGCCGTGTGAATGGCCTTGTGATGAGTTCTTGAGAGAAGCCGGGATTTATGAAGATTTTTATCATTCGTCTGAGAATGCAGGCCTCACCGACTTCCTCCATGACCGGCGTGAACAGTATCTCTTACTCACCAATATTTTTGTGCAAAATTTTCATTTCCATGCTAGAAGATCACCACCTTCGGTGGAATTTTATTTATATGATGAGCATAAGGAGATGACACTTTATGATTTTTGCCGGGTCTGTATGATACCCTTTGAGGGCAGCATATAGGAACCACATCATAATGATGTGGAGGGATTTATTGATACGATTGCTGTAGGGGAAACTAGAAAGGTTTCCGATGCAAGAATCACTAGCATACATTTTCCTGTTCTGCGTTACTTCGCAATATTTGCTAGTAGATGTTTAATTGGTCACGGGAACTGCGGAAACCTTAGTGCCCCTGATATTATTATTTTGCGCCATGCCATGTTTCGTGATACTACTTTCAGTTTAGGCGCTATTGTTGCTAAACGGTTAAATCTGAACCGTACAAATGGCCCCGTCCTTGGAGGTATCTTTGCCTCGTGCCTTGCTGCACACTTTAACATACCTATCAGGCATTTTGAGAAAGAGGAAAAGTTGCTGCCTCCTATTGTTCTAGGTTATAAGAGTATGGTAGCACATGAATTTATTGTTAAGGATAAGAGTAAGATACTTAAGTACAAATTAATATTTGGTAAACATTATTGTGAGATTATTACCTTGCCTGCGCCCTCTTTGTTTAACATATTTTCAGGTACGTACCTCATTTTGCCTAAAGCCATTCATGCGTACTGGGGCCAGATGTCAGCTACAGAGCTGGAGCCACCATCTGATCCTCACCGTCAGTCTGTTTATCAGTGGAATCCGGAGGAGATCGCCAACCAGTGGCAACCTGAGGACCCTTCTCAGTACGACCCCAGCTACAACTTTGACCCATGGGCATAGACCAACTTTGGCCAAAAGCCTAAGCTTGGGGGAGTACGTATTTCTCACCGACATTAATTCATGTTCACACACTTATGCGAGTTGTCGGTGCTCATACTTTTTCATTCTATCATCCATGCTAGTTTAATTTCTTTTTAAGCTTTCTTCTTGTGTGTTTGAAAAACCTTAAGAAAAACCAAAAAAAGTACTTGTAGCTTTTAGCTAGTTTACTTGTCGTGCATGTAGTAGTAGTAATTAAAAAGAAAACCCCAAAAGATTTCTCGTTCTTCTTTTGCTTGTTGGGAGCTTTCCCGTGTAAATAGTTTTATTTCTTTTCTTTTGGGGTCGAGAGGAGAAGACCTTAATGAAAATGTTGAGTGGCTCTCATATGCATTACTGTTGATCTAACAAAGAGCCCACATTACCTTGTCTTCGCCCATTGAATTGAATGCTTGCGGATTCTAGCTTAGTCCAATGCACGTGCACTATTATTATTATCCACACTATTCGGTCGTGCAAGTGAAAGGCAATAATGACGATATATAATGAACTGATTGAGATGAGAAAAGCTGGTATGAACTCGACCTCTCTTGTTTTTGTAAATATGATTAGTTCATCGTTCCTGATTCAGCCTATTATGAATGAAACATGTTTGCAATGACAACTAGAGATTATAGTTGCTTATGCCGTGCTTAATTTGCTAGGAGTTTATAATGGTTTACCTTGCGTGCCAACATGCTATTAAAATGGTTGTGATGTGGTATGATAGGGTGGTATCCTCCTTTGAACGATTCGAGTGGCTTGACTTGGCACATGTTCACGCATGTAGTTGAAACAAAATCAACATAGCCTCTACAATATTTATGTTCATGGTGAATTATATCCTATTCATGCTTGCATTCAGTGTTGATTAATTTTAATGCATGTTCATGACTGTTGTCGCTCTCTAGTTGGTCGCTTCCCAGTCTCTTTCTAGCCTTCACTTGTACTAAGCGGGAATACTGCTTGTGCATAAAATTCCATAAACCCCAAAGTTATTCCATATGAGTCCACCATACCTTCCTATATACGGTATCTACCTGCCGTTCCAAGTAAATTTGAATGTGCCAAACTCTAAACCTACAAATAAACATTCTGTTTTGTGTGCTCGAATAGCTCATGTATCAACTAGGGTTGTCTGTATCTTCCATGCTAGGTGGGTTATTCTCAAGAGGAGTGGACTCCGCTCCTCACTCACGAGAAAATGGCTGGTTACCGGGATGCCCAGTCCCATGCCCAAATCAAATCAAAATAATTGCAAACAAAACTCCCCCATGATTGTTGTTAGTTGGAGGCACCCGTTGTTTCGGGAAAGCCATGGATTGATGCTTGTTGGTGGTGGGGGAGTATAAACTTTACCATTCTGCTTGGGAACCGCCTATAATGTCTGTAGCATGGAAGATATCAAGATCTCTTGGTTGTTATGTTGACAATGAAAGTATACTGCTCAAAATATTATTCACCTCTATTTGAAAATCGAGCTCTGGCACCTCTACAAATCCCTGCTTCCCTCTGCGAAGGGATTATCCATTTACTTTTATGTTGAGTCATCATCCTCTTATTAAAAGGCACCAGTTGGAGAGCACCGCTATCATTTGCATGTATTATCGTTAGTTTACATTGAGTATGACTTGACTTGATCTCTTTTACCATGAATTACAATGTCTAGTCAGTCCTTGATCTTTAAAGGTGCTCTGCATTTATGTTTTGGGGTCTCAGAAAAGGCTAATGAGATACCATCTTGTTATATCATATTATGATTGTTTTGAGAAAGTCTTGTCATCCAAGATTTATTATTATTGCTCGCTAGTTGATTATGTCATTGATATGAGTAAACATGAGACCTAATTGTTATTGTGAATATGGTTAGTTCATAATATTTGTTGAAAACTTGAATGTTGGCTTTACATATTTACAACAACAAGAGCAAACCGAGTTTGTAAAAGTTTTTCTTCATCATTTTCAGTTTATAAACTGAATTGCTTGAGGACAAGCAAAGGTTTAAGCTTGGGGGAGTTGATACGTCTCCGTCGTATCTACTTTTCCAAACACTTTTGCCCTTGTTTTGGACTCTAACTTGCATGATTTGAATGAAACTAACCCGGACTGACGCTGTTTTCAGTAGAATTGCCATGGTATTATTTTTGTGCAGAAATAAAAGTTCTCGGAATGACCTCAACGGAGATTATTTTTGGAATATATAAAAATACTGGCGAAAAGATCCATGTCAAGGGGCCCACACCTTGTCCACGAGGGTGGGGGGCGTGCCTACCCCCCATGGGCGTGCCCCCTGCCTCGTGGGCCCCCTGATGCTCCACCAACGTCCATCTTGACTCCATATATTCACTTTCAGGGAGAAAAAAAATAGGAGAGAAGGATTCATCGTGTTTTACGATACGGAGCCGCCGCCAAGCCCTAAACTCTCTCGGGAGGGCTGATTTGGAGTCCGTTCGAGGCTCCGGAGAGGGGAATCCGTCGCCATCGTCATCATCAACCTTCCTCCATCACCAATTTCATGATGCTCACTGCTGTGCGTGAGTAATTCCATCATAGGCTTGCTGGACGGTGATGGGTTGGATGAGATTTATCATGTAACCGAGTTAGTTCTGTTAGGGTTTGATCCCTAGTATCCACTATGTTCTGAGATTGATGTTGCTATGACTTTGCTATGCTTAATGCTTGTCATTAGGGCCCGAGTGCCACGATTTCAGATCTGAACCTATTATGTTTTCATGAATATATGTGAGTTCTTGATCCTATCTTGCAAGTCTATAGTCACCTATTATGTGTTATGATCCGTTAACCCCAAAGTGACAATAATCGAGATACTTACCGGTGATGACCGTAGTTTGAGGAGTTCATGTATTCACTATGTGTTAATGCTTTGGTCCGGTACTCTATTAAAATGAGGCCTTAATATACCTTAGTTTCCAATAGGACCCCGCTGCCACGGGAGGGTAAGACAAAAGATGTCATGCAAGTTCTTTTCCATAAGCACGTATGACTATATTCGGAATACATGCCTACATTACATTGATGAACTAGAGCTAGTTCTGTGTCACCCTATGTTATAACTATTGCATAATTGATCGCATCTGACATAATTATCCATCACTGATCCATTGCCTACGAACTTTTCATATATTGTTCTTCGCTTATTTACTTTTCCATTGCTACTGTTACAATCACTATTAATCCCAAAAATATTACTTTTGCTACCGTTACCACTACTATCATATTACTTTGCTACTAAACACTTTGCTGCAGATATTAAGTTTCCAAGTGTGGTTGAATTGACAACTCAGCTGCTAATACTTAAGAATATTCTTTGGCTCCCCTTGTGTCGAATCGATAAATTTGGGTTGAATACTCTACCCTTGAAAACTGTTGCGATCCCCTATACTTGTGGGTTATCACACCACCACCGTCACCACGCCGTTGTGATGCCGGAACTCATCTACTACTTTTCCTGTCTTGTTGGATCAAGAAGGCTAGGACGTCACTGAGCTGAACGTGTGCTGAACATGGAGGTGTTGTATGTTCAGTACTTGATCGGTTGGATCGCAAAGAAGTTCGACTACATTGACCGCGTTACTAAACGCTTCCGCTTACGGTCTATGAGGGTACGTAGACACACTCTTCCCTCTCATTGCTATGCATCTCCATGCATAGATTTTGCGTGTGTGTAAATTTTTTTGTTTTCCATGCAACGTTTCCCAACAGTGGCATCCGAGCCAGGTCTATGCGTAGATGATATGCACGAGTAGAACACAAAGAGTTGTGAGCGGTGATAGTCATACTGCTTACCAACAACGTCTTATTTTGATTCGAATGTATTGTGGGACGAAGCTACTCGGACCAACCTTACATGTCCACGCACATGAGACCGGTTCCGCCGACTGACATGCAACTTGTTTTGTATAAAGGCGTGTCTGGCGGGTGTTTGTTTCTCCTTCTTTGGTTGAATCAAATTTGACTACGGGCGGTCCTTGAAGAAGGTTAAAACAACAAACTTGATAGATCACCATTGTGGTTTTGCGTAGTTAAGAACGGTTCTTGCTAGAAGCCCGTAGCAGCCACGTAAAACTTGCAACAACAAAGTAGAGGATGTCTAACTTGTTTTTGCAGGGCATGTTGTGATGTGATATGGTCAAGACGTGATGTGATATATGTTGTTGTATGAGATGATCATGTTTTGTAATATCGACAACCGGCAGGAGCCTTAGGGTTGTCTGTTAATTATTGTATGAAATGCAAGTGCCATGTAATTGCTTACTTTATCGCTATGCGTTAGTAATAGTTGTAGAAGCAATAGTTGCGGGACACACTAGAAAAAAAATACACTTCCGTCATGATACATGTTTGTCACAGTAGGTCATGTTTTCTGTCATGCATGTACATCCATGACAATTTTATGACAGAATCAAGATAGTCATACCTGTGCTGTCATAGAAGTGTTCCATGACATTACCAAAATTATCATCACGGAAGTGTCCACTTCCATGATGATAAATCACGCGTCATAGAAGTGCTTTCGTCAAGGGTGACTGACACGTGGCATCCACCATAACGGAACACGGTTAAGCTATCGGGTCCGGTTTTGGATCCGATAACCCGTTAACAACCCGGACCAATGGGGATTTTCCACGTGTAAAATACTCATTGGCCGAAGAAAACACGTGTTTGCTCACCGTTGGGACAGATATCATCCACTCATTGGACAGGAGGCGCATATGATACGTCGACACATGGCACGACCCAACAGAGGCCCATTCCGGTGAAAAGGCCGGCCCAGCTAAAGGCCCACCATGTTTTTTCTGGCACTAGTGGGCTGGCCCGTTAATAGCCTGCCATGTTTTGGGCCAAATTGAGGCCCATACTAGATCAGGCCCATTCACAGCCTATCGTGTTTTGGGCCAAATTATGGCCCATATCGGATCAGGCCCATTAACATGCCACTATTCTTTTGGGCCCATTCTAAGATAGGTTTGTATTTCAGCCTGTTAGATGCCCGTTTACCAGTTTGTCCTGATAATAGTTTTGGCCTGTTAGCGGCCTGTGGTGCATCTCGGACGTTGTTGGCCCGGTTTAACTTTAGGCCATTTAATGGCCCATGTAGACACTGGGCTATTTCTTGTCCGACGTAACTTTAGGCCTCTTAACGGCCCGTAGTCTTCATGGATAAATTTCAGCCCAACTAGCCTACCGGCCTGTTAATGGCCCGTGTAACAGTTGGGCCTAATTACAGCCCACATTGAATACGACATGCTTACAACCCATCTGATAATGGCCAGTGACACTTTTAGTCCTATGGCCCGCATAGATACTGGCCTGCTTAAAGCCCATAATTTTATTGGGCCAAACGGGCCCGAGATATATTTTTGCCTGTTAACTGCTCGTCCTATTTGGCCCAAACATGGGCCTTAGGCAGTTTCGGCCTGTATTGGCCCGTGAATTTTTTGGCTCAACACTAGCCCAATCTAGGTTTTAGCCTATTAAAAGCCCATTGTATTCTCTGGCCCAGCTGGCTAGAACTTTACTCGGCCTGTTAAGGCAGGAAACAACCATAAGGTTTAGACCTGCTAATGGCCCAAGATGATTATAGGCCCATGTTTTGGCCCATATGAGTAACAGGCCGCCCTGAAGACCGACAACACTGAGATCCACTGAGCCTTCTGATAACCCACAAGTATAGGAGATCAATTGTAGCCTCTTTCGATAAGTAAGAGTGTCGAACCCAACGAGGAGCTAAAGGTAGAACAAATATTCCTTCAAGTTCTATCGACCACCGATACAACTCTACGCACGCTTAACGTTTGCTTTATCTAGAACAAGTATGAAACTGGAAGTACTTCATAGGTGTTGTTGGATAGGTTTGCAAGATAATACAGAGCGCGTGAATAAAAAGTAGGGGCTGTTTAGATAAAGACACAACTAAGTTAGGTTTAGTAGAGAGCTTTTTGTCACGAGAAAGTTATTTGTCCCTAGGCAATCGATAACTAGACCGGTAATCATTATTGCAATTTTATTTGAGGGAGAGGCATAAGCTAACATACTTTCTCTTCTTGGATCATATGCACTTATGATTGGAACTCTAGCAAGCATCCACAACTACTAAATATCATTAAGGTAAAACCCAACCATAGCATTATAAGGCATCAAGTCCTCTTTATTCCCATACGCAAACAACCTACTTACTCGGGTCTGTGTTTCTATCACTCACGCCACCCACCATAAGCAAATCATGAACATATTGCAAACCCTACAGCAGGGATCCCTCATGCTTGTGTGACATGGAGAGCAACATAGGACATCACCAATAATAAAACATGCAACTCAAACCAATCACGATCATCTATTAACCCATAGGACAAAACGGATCTACTCAAACATCATAGGATAGCCATACATCATTGGGAAACAATATATAGCACTGAGCACCATGTTTAAGTAGAGATTATAGAGGGTAAAAGAGGGGTTACACCACTGCATAGAGGGGGGAAGAGTTGGTGATGATGGTGGTGAAGTTGTTGGTGTAGATTGCGGTGATGATGATGGCCCAGACGGCGTTCTGGCGCCACCGGGAGAGAGGGGGAGAGAGCCCCCCTTCTTCTTCTTCTTCCTTGACCTTCTCCCTCGATGGGAGAAGGGTTTCGCCTCTGGTCCACGGCCTCCATGGCGGCGGAGGGGCGAGAGCCCCTCCAAGATTGGATCTGTCTCTCTCTGTTTCTGCGTCTGCTGATTCTGCCTTTCACCATTTCTTAAATTCCCGGAGATCCGTAACTCCGATTGGGCTGAATTTTGGACACAATTTTTATCCAGATATTGGCTTTCTTGCAGCGAAAGAAGGGCACCAACCGCATTAAGGGGTGGCCACAAGGGCCCAGGGCGCGCCTGACCACCTAGGGTGCACCCCTGCCTCGTGGCCCCCTTGGGCATCGTCTCGCGTTGATTCTTCTTCCCAAAATCACATATATTCCAAAAAAATCTCTCTCAGTTTTTATCCCGTTTGGACTCCGTTTGATATGGATTTTCTACGAAACAAAAAACATGCAACAAACAAGAACTGGCACTGGGCACTTGATCAATATGTTAGTCCGAAAAATAGTATGAAAAGTTGCCAAAAGTATATGAAAGTTGTATAATATTGGCATGGAACAATAAAAAATTATAGATATGACGGAGACATATCCGCATCCCCAAGCTTAATTCCTGCTCGTCCTCGAGTAGGTAAATGATAAAAAAGATAATTTTTGATGTGGAATGCTACCTAGCATAATCTTGATCATGTAATCTAATCATGGCAGGAATATTAAGACACGAGTGATTCAAAGCAATAGTCTATCATTTGACATTAAGACAATAATACTTTAAGCATACTAATAAAGAAATCATGTATTTTCAATATAACATGGCCAAAGAAAGTTATCCCTACAAAATCATATGGTCTGGCTATGCTCCATCTTCACCACACAAAATATTCAAATCATGCACAACCCCGATGACAAGCCAAGCAAATGTTTCATACTTTTGACGTTCTCAAACCTTTTCAACTTTCACGCAATACATGAGCGTGAGCCATGGATATAGCACTATAGGTGGAATAGAATATGATGGTGGAGCTTGTGTGGAGAAGACAAAAAGGAGAAAGTCTCACATCGACGCGACTAATCAACGGGCTATGGAGATGCCCATCAATTGATGTCAATGTGAAGAGTAGGGATTGCCATGCAACAGATGCACTAGAGCTATAAGTGTATGAAAGCTCAAACTAAAACTAAGTGGGTGTGCATAAAACTTGCTTGCTCATGAAGACCTAGGGCATTTGAGGAAGCCCATCGTTGGAATATACAAGCCAAGTTCTATAATGAAAATTCCCACTAGTATATGAAAGTGATAACTCAAGAGACTCTATATGAAGAACATGGTGCTATTCTGAAGCACAAGTGTGGCAAAAGGATAGTAACATTGTCCCTTCTTTTTTCTTTTCTTTTTTTGTAGGCTTCTTTGGCCTCTATCTTTTTTGGCGGGCTTCTTTGGCCACTTTTATTTTGATCATGGGACAATGTTCTAATAATGATGATCATCACACTTTTATTTACTTAGAACTCAATATTACCACTCGGTACTAGAACAAATATATGACTCTATATGAATGCCTCCGGCGGTGTACCGAGATGTGCAATGATCTAGCGTAGCAATGACATCAAAAAACGGACAAGTCATGAACACATCATGCTAGCTATCTTACGATCATGCAAAGCAATATAACAATGAATGCTCAAGTCATGTATATGATGATGATGGAAGTTGCATGGCAATATATCTTGGAATGGCTATGGAAATGCCATAATAGGTAGGTATGGTGGCTATTTTGAGGAAGATATAAGCAGGCTTATGTGTGATAGAGCGTATCATATCACGGGGTTTGGATGCACCAGCGAAGTTTGCACTGACTCTCAAGGTGAGAAACGACAATGCACGGTACCGAAGAGGCTAGCAATGATGGAAGGGTGAGAGTGCGTATAATCCATGGACTCAACATTAGTCATAAAGAACTCACATACTTATTGCAAAAATCTATTAGTCATCGAAACGAAGTACTACGCGCATGCTCCTAGGGGGCTAGATTGGTAGGAAAAGACCATCGCTCTTCCCCGACCACCACTCATAAGGAAGACAATCAATAAATACCTCATGCTCCAACTTCGTTACATAACGGTTCACCATACGTGCATGTTACGGGAATCACAAACTTCAACACAAGTATTTCTACAATCCACAACTACCCACTGTTGGTGTCAAAACCGGCGGATCTCGGGTAGGGGGTCCCAAACTGTGCGCCTAGGATCGATGGTAACAGGAGACGGGGGGCACAATGCTTTACCCAGGTTCGGGCCCTCTCTATGGAGGTAATACCCTACGTCCTACTTGATTGATCTTGATGAATACGAGTATTACAAGAGTTGATCTACCACGAGATCGTAATGGCTAAACAGTAAGAGTCTAACCTGGCTATGATTATGAGGATTCAATCTATCTACGGACCTAGCCCTCTGGTTTATATAGACACGGGAGGGATCTAGGGTTACATAAGGTTGGTTTACAGAGAAAGGAATCTTCATAATTCGTTCGCCAAGCTTGCCTTCCATACCAAGGAGAGTCCTATCCGAACACGGGTGCAGTCTTCGGTCTTCGTATCTTCACAGCCCATCAGTCCAGCCCACATCCAATAGATCGGACACCCGAGGACCCCTTAGTCCAGGACTCCCTCAGTATCCCCTGAACTAGGCTTCAATGACGATGTGTCCGGCGCGCAGATTTTCTTCGGCATTGCAAAGTGGGTTCTACTTTCCGAACACTCCAAGATTGTCTTCGGATGAAACGAAGGTGTCCATATCTGCGACACAAGTACCACACACAACCGCAAGGAATATAGTATTTCACGAGTCCCATCTGCTGACAACTTTTTGCAAGATGATGTCACATCTGTTCGGTCACTATATCGAACCGTTTTTGTCCACCGTTTCACGCTTCGAGATGCAATTTCCATTGGCACGTCTTGTCAAAGCAGAGACCGTGTCTGTTGGTGTCAAAACCAGCGGATCTCGGGTAGGGCGTCCCGAACTGTGCGTCTAGGATCGATGGTAACAGGAGATGGGGGACACAATGCTTTACCCAGGTTCGGGCCCTCTCTATTGATGTAATACCCTACGTCCTGCTTGATTGATCTTGATGAATATGATTATTATAAGAGTTGATCTACCACGAGATCGTAATGGCTAAACCCTAAGAGTCTAACCTGGCTATGATTATGAGCATTTCGCCTATCTACGGACCTAGCCCTCCGGTTTATAGAGACACGGGAGGGATCTAGGGTTACACAAGGTCGATTACAAAGAAAGGAATCTTCATAGTTGGTCGCCAAGCTTGCCTTCCACGCCAAGGAGAGTCCTATCCGGACACGGGTGGAGTCTTCGGTCCTTGTATCCTTTCGGCCCATCAGTCTGACCCACATCCAATAGATCGGACACCTGAGGACCCCTTAGTCCAGGACTCCCTCAGTAGCCCCTGAACCAGGCTTCAATGATGATGTGTCCGGCGCGCAGATTGTCTTCGGCATTGCAAGGCGGGTTCTACTCTCTGAACACTCCAAGATTGTCTTCGGATGAAATGAAGGTGTCCAGATCTGCAACACAAGTACCACACACAACCGCAAGGAATATAGTAATTCACGAGTCCCCTTTGTTGACAACTTTTTGCAAGATGATGTCACATCTGTTCGGTCACTATATCGAACCGTTTCTGTCCGCCATTCCGCGCTTCGAGATGCGATTTCCATTGGCACGTTTGTCAAGGCAGAGATCATGTCCCCTTATTGCGGGATTTTCATCAATACGGGCATGGGTAACCCAACCGTGCCGTTTACACAACCCTTGGGAATAAGCGAGTTTTTAGGGCGAGTGGGGAGGCATTTGATATTCACTGCCTTTATAAGGGGATAAGGATTCCCCTTCTTCTCCCACGCCTTTTCTCTCCCTCTGCCCTTCCACTCTTGAGCTCCAGTGCCCAAGTTCTCATATTGTTCCCACTCAAGCTAGCACTCAACCATGTCCGGATCAGGAGGTCAAGGCAAGTGGATGGTCTCCTCCGTTAAGGAGAAAGACATTACTGAGCTTTGGGCTGTCGGGTACTTCGCGAAGGAAATTGCCCACCGTCTTCCAACCCAGGGGCAAGTCGTCCCCACACCGAAGCCCAACGAGAGGGTGGTATTCATCCCTCCATTCCTCCGCGGGCTAGGGTTTCCACTCCAAATTTTCGTCCGCGGGCTGATGTACTATTACGGGATAGACTTTCATGATCTATCCCCAAACTCCTTCCTCAATATCTCGGCGTTCATCGTCATGTGTGAGGCCTTCCTCCGCATCCAACCCCACTTTGGGCTATGGCTCAAGGTCTTCAACATGAAGCCGAAGGTGGTGGATGGCCAGCACGCAGAGTGCGGGGGCGCCATGGTGAGTAAGCTGACCAACGTCTCCTGGCCAAAAGGCACTTTTGTGGAGACTGTCAAAGAATGGCAGAAATAATGGTTCTACATCACAGAACCCCGCGAAGCCATGTGGGCTGCGGCTGCTGAATTCGACCCCGGTGCTCCGATGCGACTCACCTCTTGGGTTGAGAAGAGACCGAACTGGTGTTTGCCAGATGACGTGATAGCGCTGCATACGCGCATTCAAAGCATGGTGGACAAGGATGTCAAACTTGTCGATACAATCCAGGTGATGCTAGTTTGCCGGATTCTCCCGTGCCAAAGCTGAAGCCTCCCCCTATGGGACTTCAATCCGACGAAGCACCATACCCTGAAGAGGCTCTTTGAAACCACTCACGAAGACGCCTGGAAGTTGCTCTTCAAGGGTGAGAGTGCGTTATATCGACTAGAGGGGGGGTGAATAGGCGATTTTTATGAAAGTCTTCAAAACGTGGGAGTTATGAAGACAAACAGTGAAGATTTTGCCTATTACTATGTAGCGGAAGTTAGATTACACTAGGCAAGCCATGGTCAAGTATTCAATAGAGTGAAAGCATAAAGACAAACAGCTGCAGTGTAATAAGGATCAGGTAGGAAGAAGTTATGAAGCCAAACAGATCATACATCCACGTTGTGAAGACAAAAGATAGAGCAAGCATGCAATGGCTTCACAATGAGTAACAGTAAGAAAAAGGAGGTGAAGATGAAACCGGTGACTCGTTGAAGACAATGATGTGTTGGACCAATTCCAGTTGCTGTGACAACTGTACGTCTGGTTGGAGCGGCTAGGTATTTAAACCTTAGGACACACAGTCCCGGACACCCAGTCCTGAACACGCAGCTCAGGACACCAAGTCCTCACCGTATTCTCCTTGAGCTAAGGTCACATAGTCCTCGCCCAATCACTCTGGTAAGTCTTCAAGGTAGACTCCCAAACCTTCACAGACTTCGTTCACTGGCAATCCACAATGTCTCTTGGATGCTCTGAACGCGACGCCTAACCGTCTGGAGGATTCACAGTCCTCAAGTGTAATAAGTCTTCAGATCACACAGACAAGAAGATTTAAGTGATGCCCAATGTTCTCTGGCTCTGGGTGGTTAGGGCTTTTCTCCTCACTAGAAATTTTCTCTCAAAGGCTTCGAGGTGGGTTGCTCTCAAACGACAAAAGCCGTGCACTGAAATCTGAGCAGCTACACGTTTATGGTTATAGGGGGTGGGCTATTTATAGCCACTTGGCAACCCGACCTGATTTGTCCGAAATGACCCTGGGTCACTAAGGAACTGACACGTGTCTCAACGGTCAGATTTCAAACTCTCATGGCAACTTTACTTGGGCTACAAGCAAAGCTGACTTGTCCGGCTCTGGACAAGATTCGCTCTCATTGTCTTCACTCGAAGACATAGGTTTTTGGTTTAGGCATCACTTCAGTCATTCTGACTGGTTCTCCTGGACCCCACTTAACAGTACGGTGGTTCCTATGACTCAACACAAAAAAAGAACTACGAAAGATCTAAGTCTTCGAGCTCCATAGGCTTCATAACGTGTCTTCTTTTGTCATAGTCTTCAATGTGAATATCTTCATATACCACCTTTGGCTTCAATGTCTTCATACATTTTTAGGGGTCATCTCTGGTAGTAAAACCGAATCAATGAGGGACTTCTACCTGTGTTATCTTGCAATTCTCACAAACACATTAGTCCCTCAACTAGGTTTGTCGTCAATAATCCAAAACCAACTAGGGGTGGCACTAGATGCACTTACAATCTCCCCCTTTTTGGTGATTGATGACAAACTAGTTGAAGTTTTCAACGGGGAATATAGTCTGTGAAATTGTAAAGGATAAGGAATTGTCTTCATAAGTTTCAAGGGCTCCCCCTGAAGATGTGCATATAAGTAAATTTGCTTTTGGAATGCAAATGCACATGGCAGGTTGTACTTGTGGAGATCCAATTCACCTTATGATGACAATCCACTATGCATGTGAAAGTATATGAAGATAATGACATGCATAATGGAAAATGGACGTCTGCAGAATGAGATAAGTGCGGAATTTATCGTCGCACATGCGGAATTTATCTTCGCAAACAGGGTGGCAAACAAGTAGCAGACGACCATCGAGTTTTAGTGTTACAACTCAAAGAACCAAATGAAGCAAAAACGAGAGTTGTAAGCACAAAGCAAAAAATAGCAAAACATAAAGCACCCGCCCATATGGACCTGTTTGAAGACTATCAACCCATATGCTTCTCCCCCTTTTGTCAGCAAGGACCAAAAAGGTTTGAAGACATAGAGTGTCTACTCGTTCCCAGGAGCAGCAGGGTCGTTGGAGGTGTTTGGCGGTGCAGAGGAGCTTGGAGGTGCTGAAGCAGGTGGCCGTGATGTAGCATCATCTTCTTCATCAATGATTCTGGCAGTGACTGCGGCAGCAGATGAAGAAAACTCAGAGTCTTCAAGTGATGGTGTGTTGTGCATCACAGCCCTTCTAGGAGGTGTGGTGTCAAACTTGAATCGCTTAGTGAAGCCATCCTCTTCAAGTTCAGCTTCAGTACACATCATTGATAGCCCTTTCCATGTACGACGACAGGTTTCATGAGTGACGAAAGCATTCTTGGTGGCAAGATTTCAAAGACGATTAACATCCACCAAGAGGCTTTTCATCTGACGCTTTAGCCAGTCGTGATGCCTATCTTGTTTTTGATGAAGGGCCACAAGAAGCTCTCGGTTATTGAGAACACGAGCGCGCTTCTTGGGTCTTGAAGCAGTTGCACTATCAGTGGCTTCAGTTGAAGCAGGGTGTGGCGCACGTGTAGTGCCAGCCAAAGGATACACCCTGGAGATGGCTTCAACACCTTCATCGTTTTGAGTGAAGCTCTGGTGTTCTGCATTCTGAAGACTCAAAGGTTGCTTGGCAGGCTCAGGATATATAGCTTCAACAGAGGTATCCACATCTGGCAAGAAGATCCGATGGTTGCGGGCTGAGGGCTCATATGAGATCGCAGAGTGAAGCTTGATCAGTCTCATTACCCAAGGAGCATAGAACTTTAAACCAAACAGATCTGAGCCTGATGCAGCGAGTTGGCGGATGAAGAAATCCTGTGCGTTGAAGCATTTTCCATGAAGGATACAGAATATCAGAGTCTTCATTGCACCCTCAATCTTGGCATTTGGAGAGTGCCCTTTAATAGGCCAGAGAGTTCGCCGGATAATGTGATAGATTGTTCTGGGCAGGTACTCAAAGTCTTCAACGAAGAACTCTGTTGGATAAGGAGCATCAAGAGGCAGTGGCTTCATCATGGAGAGCATCTGACTCATATTTGGTTCAGGTCTCTGGAATATGCTCTCAAGAGCTTCAGTGTGTAGTGGACAACCTTCCTCGAAGAGTTCGCCAGGAGTGGGAAGGCCAGTGAGCTCAATGATATCGAATGCATTGGCTTCGTGATGGACATTGCCGGTCATCCACTCTAGGGCCCAAGTCTTCGGATCTCTGTTGTATCCCTTGATGTGTAGGGTGGCATAGAATTGCAACAGAAGCTCTTCATTCCAGTGCTCTTCATCAGTTATGAACTGCAGCAGACCCACTTGCTTGAAGCAATCCAGCGCTTCCTCTAAACAGGGCAGACCAGCAATAGCTTCAACATCAAGGCACTTGTGCGGGAAGATGTGACCTTGGTTATATAGGATGCATGAATAGTAGCTGCACTGAGGATAGCTCCAGAACCTATCTGATGAAACCCTTTCCCTTGAATAGGGGTTCTTGGAGCTGTTGAAGGACATATTGTCTGCCTTGAAGCTATTGATGTCAAAGGAGCCAGGTGCTGATGCAGGACCTGGGAACCTTGGCAGCCTTGGGTCTGGCTTCTGGACATGAGGCCTGTGCTCAACATGGTAATCGAATTGAGGACCAGCAGCAGACTCAGGAACAGAAGTGTCTGGATCAGTAGCTTCGCTGTCTGCTGAAGCTTTTGGTGGGGAGGGCTCCACATTGGCTTCAGTGTTGGTTGTGGCAGCCTCAACATTTTCAGCCTCCGCTTGACTAGCTGGAGGGTCAGTCATAAGCACGTTCTCCTGGAGAACTGCTTCTTGGTGGAGCATTGGAGTGGGCTCTTGTAGTGCTTCTTCTTCGGCTGATGCAGCCGGAATGTCTTCAGCATAGACTTGAGGCCTTGGACCTTTGCGAAGCCTGCGGAATGCAGACGACGCCTGTGGTGTTGGAGTGGGATGGGCCTCATTGTCTTCTTCCTCTTGAGGGCGATCCGCCCATGACGCATCTTGTGCAATTGGTGTCAAAGGACGACCAATGCTGATAAGTTCGCTTTGTTCATACTGAGGAAGGGCTGCATCATCTTGTACATTGTCCTGATGACCAATGTCTTCAACAGCAATGGGGTCGGCTGCTGGTATGTCTTCAGCTTCAGGAGCCTCTGTGGAAGCAGGCTCATGAACTGTCAGTTGTCGTTCTGCGTTGGGGTGAACCATAGAAATAGGTTCAACTATCAAGGGCTCTGTGGGAGCAGCCCGAGATTTCTTGATCTTTCGCTTCTTCTTGCTGGGGGCAGTAGGAGAGGCTTCAGAGCTTTTCCTTTTCCTGGCTTCAGCCTCAACAGTTCTTGTCTTCTTGAGCTCTGAAGCTGTTGATCGGCTCTTTGGCTTCAAGCCAGTCGTTGCAGTTGGGAAGACAATTGGAACTGCTTCTTGCCTTGATGCCTCTGGTTCAGCCATAGCAGGCTTCTTCTTCTTCTTCGCGGCCATCTTGGGGTCAATGCCAGGACGCCCAAGTGCCTTGCGCTTCTCGGCCTCATTGTAGGCTTGCACACATCGTTCTACCAGAGACTTCATCCGCTCACGTGAACCTTGAGCTTCTGCATGCTTCTTCAGAAAATTTTCTTTTAGCTCATGCAACATGGTCTTGAAGCTCTTCACTTCTTGCACGCTAAGCTTGGCCATATTCTTCTTGAACTGAGCCTTTTCATGATCAATTTTCTGCTTCAGTTCAACAATGCGCTGGGCAATGGCAAGTTCTGAAGCAATTGCGCCTTGGAAGGCGACGCTGAGGCCAACAGGCAGCTGCAGATCTTCGAAGCTTATGTTCGGTGTGGCAAACCATTCGTCGATGAAGTTGTGGATGATGGCGACATCAAAGAGTGGCAAATTCTTGAAGATCTCAGCTTCTTCTTCGCTCTTGATGAGCTGCTCTAGAGCGTCATCTCCAAGATCTTCATCACTTGACAGATCAATGGCTTCACTGCGCAGAATGGCAGCAGCTGTGAGCTCTTTGCCGGTGAGTGGCTGAGGCACCTTGGCCTTCTGGGGCTTGGAGACGCGGGATACGTCTTCAGACTGCACACTGTCTTCAGGAGGTGCAGTTGCCAATGGCTTCGCCCTTGAGATTTTTTATGAAGGGGCTGGCTTTGAAGCTTTTGGCTTCTTCGACTGCTTCGGCTTCGTTACAGCAGGAGCTTCATCAGACTCAGAGTCAGCTGGAGGGTCATTCACGGCAGTCCCTTGGACTAAGATGCGAGTGATGAGGCCCTCAAGATTGGCATACGAACCGATGATATTGGGTTCTGCGTAGCGTGTGCCATCTTCCCTTGGAGCTGAGGGACCAGGGTTGAAGTCTAACCCAAATTTCTTCTTGTCCTGCTTCGCTGATTGTTGGGCAAACTGGAAGTTGCGCTTGAACAGATTGTCGTCACGACACCAGAGGAGTGACGACGGATGCGCATCATCAGGCTGTGGTCCTCGGACCATGCATGGGTAGAAGCCTTGAGCAATGGCTTCATCTCTGGTCCTGGGTATGAGATTCTTGTAAAGGATGTCCCCCCATGGTCTCTTGATGGCACTTTTCTCAGCATACTCCTGGGTGACGAAGCGGTATTTGAACCATTGTTCTACCCAATAGCATCGAATCCATTGGATTCGGGTCTTGCTCCCCATAATTCTCTTCTGGATCTGTTTTATACATTTCTGCCAGGTCTTCAGGCAGATCTTTGGAAGTTCCTTCACGTCGCTGTCTGCCCCCTTTCCTTGCTGCTGCTTCTGAAGCCATAAACTTTAACTTGAAAGGCTTCAAAACTTTCAAAGGCTTCAAAGGCTTTCTTTTGCTGGACCAACAGGAACTGGCTTCAGGAGAATTTATGTGTTGTTTTAGGAATTCTGCAAATGAATGCAGACTATGAGAACCGAAGGATTCTCCCACGGACATGTACCTGTGACAGCATTAAGGTGCGAGGGAAGGGGAAGAGGTCATATGCATTCTCAGAAGGTTTTGAAGATTAATCAGTTTAGAAGACATTGACCTCATCGTGCGAAGACATTCACTCATAGATAAGAAGTTGGTTCCAGATTTGTACGAACCCACAGATCAGTACAAGTGAGGAATCTAACTACTTCATGAAGCACAAGTGAATATACTAGGCATGTTATGAGATGCAGATTGAGAGATCTAACTTGTGTGAAGATAAACTTCTTATGGTAGAAAGTGACAGAACCATGAGATCAAAAGGGGCTGTAAAAAGAAGTTTTATTTACCAGACTTGGAACTGCTAGACGGAAGTGGGAGATGATGCCGAGCAGTTCAGTCCTCCGTGCCCTAACTTGGCGACGGAAGACACCTACAGCGACGGCGGAGAGGATGATGTCCGCGATCAGCGTGAAGACGGCATCGGAGAAGTTGCGGCAGCAAAGCGCTTCGTCACCGGCGTCGTCGAGGGCTAGCGGTGGCGCTAGGGTTCGTGCGAGGGTGGAAGAAGGAGATAATGACTGCGGTAAGTGTGAATTTATAGGCACAAGGGCGGCACTGTGCTATTACACAGGTGCCCCTGGCGATTCACATCTGAGGAACGCGTGGCCAGATTGCGGAAGTTTGGGGTTTGTTCCATGTCCCACGCACGCCTGGATTGTCGGGCAGTCGTTCCTGCTTCTCCGGATTTTATGTGGAGGAATGGGCATTTAAGGTGGACTTTATGGTTGTCTCTATATCTTCAGCTGACAAGGATGCAGTGAAGACATTCGACAGTTTCAATAGAATGCATATGACTTGGAGAGATAGACTTTGAGATAGAAAGCATAGAGAGATTAGGGTCCGATCACATTCACTTAGTTCAAAAGATTCAACTAAGAAGACATTGCTATAAGTGAATGCTGTAGAGGATAGAACACTAGAATATATATATATATATATATATATATATATCTGTAGTCAACATAGTGAAGATAATCATGAAAATATGTTGAGTTCGAAGCCAAACCAAATGTGAAGACATTGCAAGGTAACGCCATGAGTGAAACACTTCAAAATAGAACGTTTGGTGGTGGCGTTACCCACCGTATAGGAAGTATTAGACCCAGACATGGCGCACAATTATCGTGGCGCTCCGAAGTCAAATTCCACATTAATG
Organism: Triticum aestivum; assembly: GCF_018294505.1. Lineage (NCBI taxonomy): Eukaryota > Viridiplantae > Streptophyta > Magnoliopsida > Poales > Poaceae > Triticum > Triticum aestivum. Next base: position 456,359,841 of record NC_057800.1, read on the forward strand.
TATTCACACTTAGAATGTATGTCTTCATTGATTTGAAGATATACTTCACTTCGTGTGTTGCACATCTAAGTCATCAATATGCATAAGGGTTAGGATGTGTGCCTGATCACAAGACATTTGAGGATTCCAGGATATTTAGCTCACATCGTAACTTGCAAAACCTCTTCTCATCCAAGGGCTTGGTGAAGATATCTGCCAATTGCTCTTCAGTGTTGACGTGTATGATATCAATGTCTTCCTTCACAACATGATCTCTGAGAAAGTGATGACGAATTTTAATGTGCTTTGTCTTCGAGTGCTGAACTGGGTTGTTTGCAATCTTGATGGCGCTTTCGTTGTCGCAGTAAAGTGGCACTTGCTTCAGATGAATACCATAGTCCTTGAGTGTTTGCTTCATCCACAGAAGCTGAGCGCAGCAAGATCCAGCAATAATGTATTCAGATTCAGCAGTGGAGAGAGATACACAGTTCTGCTTCTTTGAAGACCAACATACAAGTGATCGTCCCAGAAAGTGACATGTGCCTAATGTAGACTTGCGATCAACTTTGTCACCAGCATAATCAGCATCCAAAAATCCAACCAAATCAAACTCTAAGCCCTTTGGATACCATAATCCTAGAGTTGGGGTGTGAGCCAAATATCGAAGAATTCGCTTCACAGCTAAGTGATGCGACTCCTTTGGTGCCGCTTGAAATCGAGCACACATGCAAACACTAAGCATAATATCTGGCCTAGATGCACATAAATAAAGCAAAGAACCAATCATGGAGCGGTATACCTTTTGATCGAACTCTTTACCATTGTCGTCAGGACCTAGATGATGTTTGGCTGGCATTGGTGTTGTGAAGCCTTTGTAGTCTTGCATACCAAACTTCTTCAGGCAATCTTTGAGATACTTTTCTTGAGATATGAAGATGCCATTGCGTTGTTGTCGTATTTGAAGACCAAGGAAGAACTTCAGCTCCCCCATCATGGACATCTGATATTGCTCTTGCATCATATATCCAAACTCTTCACTATACTTCTGATTGGTGCAGCCGAAGATAATGTCATCCACATATATTTGGCACACAAACAGTTCACCATCATATGTCTTCGTGAAAAGAGTGGGATCCAGGGAACCAGGTATGAAGCCTTTGCTCTTCAGGAAGTATTTGAGTGTGTCATACCAGGCCCTAGGGGCTTGTTTGAGGCCATACAGTGCCTTGTTGAGCTTGTATACCATGTCAGGATGTTTTGGATTTTCAAAGCCAGGCGGTTGTGCAACATACACTTCTTCTTCAAGCTTGCCATTGAGAAAGGCACTTTTCACATCCATTTGATATAGAATTATGTTATGATGATTTGCATAGGCCAGCAGAATGCGTATGGCTTCAACCCTAGCCACGGGAGCAAATGTTTCATCTAAGTCAATACCTTCCACTTGAGTATATCCTTGAGCAACGAGACGAGCTTTGTTTCTGACAACTTGACCATGCTCATCTTGTTTGCTGCGGTATATCCATTTGGTGCCTATTATGTTATGCTTCCGTGGATCAGGACGCTTAACCAGTTCCCATACATTATTCAGCTCAAACTGTTGAAGCTCTTCTTGCATAGCTTGAATCCATTCAGGTTCCATGAAGGCTTCTTCAACTTTGTTGGGTTCTGATATTGAGACGAATGCGAAGTGCCCACAGAAATTTGCTAGCTGAGTTGCCCTTGAACGAGTGAGTGGACCAGGTGCATTGATGTTGTCAATTATTCTGTCAATCTGCACTTCATTGGCAACACGAGGATGTACAGGGCGAAGACTTTGCTCTTGCTAATCCGTGTTGTTGTTTGGAGGAATGTCTTCAGGCTGAGCATTGTCTTCATGTTGATCAGGTGCTGAGATGATAAGTTCTTCTTCAGGATGAGCTTCAGAAGGTATAATCTCTCCAGTTCCCATAAGCTTGATTGATTCACTAGCTGGAACTTCATCTAGCACATTTGGAAGTTGCTCTCTTTGTGAACCATTTGTCTCATCGAACCGCACATCCACTGTTTCAACCACTTTGTAATGAAAGAGATTGAAGACTCTGTAGGAGTGCGAATCCTTTCCATATCCAAGCATAAAGCCCTCATGTGCTTTTGGTGCAAACTTTGAGGTGTGGTGTGGGTCCTTGATCCAGCACCTTGCGCCAAATACTTTGAAGTAACTGACATTTGGCTTGTTGCCAGTTAGGAGTTCATAAGATGTCTTGTTCAGAAGTTTGTGAAGATAAACACGATTGATTGTATGGCATGCAGTGTCAATGGCTTCAGTCCAGAATTTTCTTGGAGTCTTGTATTCATCTAGCATCGTTCTGGCCATCTCAATGAGTGTTCTATTCTTGCGTTTGACGATGCCATTCTGCTGTGGCGTGTACGGAGCTGAGAATTCATGTGTGATGCCCAAGGTATCAAGATATGTATCAAGGCCAGTGTTCTTGAATTCAGTGCCATTGTCACTTCTGATGTGCTTTATCTTGGCACTAAAATTGTTCATAGCACGATTGGCGAAGCGTCTGAAGACATCCTGCACTTCAGTCTTGTAAAGGATTATGTGCACCCAAGTATATCTAGAGTAATCATCAACAATGACGAAGCCATAGAGGCAAGCAGTAGTAGTAAAAGTTGAGTAGTGAGTGGGACCGAAAAGATCCATGTGGAGCAGTTCGAAGGGTTGAGTAGTAGTCATGATTGTCTTCGAAGGATGTTTTGCCCTCGTCATCTTCCCTCCTTCACAGGCACCGCATAAGTGATCTTTCTTGAACTTGACGCCCTCGATGCCTATGACATGCTTCTTCTTCGCAAGGATGTGGAGGTTCCTCATCCCAGCATGCCCAAGCCTCCGATGCCAAAGCCAACATTCTGAAGCTTTTGCAAGAAGACATACTGCAAGTTGTGGCCCTGCTGAGAAATCTACCACGTACAGATCATCTTTTCGATACCCTTCAAACACTAGAGACTTGACAGATTCCATTTGTACTAGGCAATGATATTTTCCAAACATTACGATCATGTTCAAATCGCAAAGCATTGAGACAGACATTAAGTTGAAACCAAGGGATTCAACAAGCATGACTTTATCCATGTGTTGATCCTTTGAGATTGCAACTCTACCTAGACCCAATACCTTACTTTTACCAGTGTCAGCAAATGTGATGTGGCTCTTGTCAGATGGACGTAAGGTTGAGTCCATAAGAAGGCTTCTTTTGCCAGTCATGTGATTTGTACACCCACTGTCAATAATCCATTCTGAAGACTTTGAAGACGCTGGTGTTGTACCCTACAGTGCAGTTAGGGGGATAGGCTTCACGAAGAGAATTGTGAAGCAAAAACATTTGACGAACCAGTGGGTTATGAAAACTTAGATCCAGATTAGGACTAATAGGGAGAGTAGCATGCGATTCAGGAACGAAGTACATAATGATGCCATTTGGGCATTTTATCTTGCGCCCTACAAGATTTTTATGGTCCCCAGCAATAGCGTCAGAAGATTTTGGTTTTCTGTTGGAGACCTTTCCCTGCAAAAGAGAGTTAAGCCTTCTTAACCACCCACATCTTCAAGGGTAGCTTAGAAGCAATAAGTCTAAGTGCAGCATCTGAGAATTTTGGCTTTGAAGCCTTAGCAAACAGTCTTGCAGGTGGACAATAGTACTCATAAGAATAAGCAGAATAATTTTTGGTCATATGAACATGACGATTTGATGAACCGCTCTCATATTCATATGCCTGAGTATGGTTTCCCTGCAAAACATTTGCGTTAGTGTGACTCAGGTGAGTCCTCTATTTGTATGAAGCCTTTGGACCGTATGAAGCCTTTGGTCTGAGGTTTGTCTTCTTCAAGTGAGGTGTCATGAAGACATTCACAGGAAGATTTTCCAGACACTTTTTCGGAACCCAGATCTTCTTCATAGGTGGTCCATTCCTGCAGTTAGTACCAATGTACCTGACAAACACTTCACCATTCTGATTCTTAAACAGTTTATAGTTTGCATCAAAGGATTCATCAATGATAATGGGGTTAGCACAAGTGAAGCCTGATAAATTGGATGGATCTGCTGAAAGTTCCTTTGCAGCAACCCATGTGGTTTTGGGGTACTGCTCAGGTTTCCATTAAGAGCCATCTGCATTTATTTTCCTTACGAACCCAACACCCTCTTTCCTAGGGTTTCGGTTCAGAATCTGCTTCTTGAGGACATCACATAATGTCTGATGTCCTTTAAGACTTTTGTACATCCCTGTTTCAAGCAATGTCTTCAACCTAGCATTCTCATCAGCAATAGCAGTGGTATCCTCAGCAGAGGGGTTAGTTACCACATCAACAGTTGAAGATATTGCAACAGCAGTAGCAGTGGAACATTCAGCAACAGAAGTAGCATTATCACGCTCAATGCATTTAAGACATGGTGGTTCAAATCCTTCTTGAGCGGAACTGATCCATTCGGCGCGAAGTGACTCGTTTTCCTTTTGAAGATCTTCATGAGCCGCCCTCAATTTCTCAAGTTCTTGCTTCCTTTAAAGATAATCATAGGAAAGCTTTTCATGAGTTGTTGAGAGAGTATCAAGACAATCTTCAAGTTCCTGATACTTAACATGAAGATTTTTTATGTCTTCAATTAAGGATTCAGATCGAGTCATTTCGGCACCCACCAGATCATCGCTTCTGTCTAACAGTTTTTGAATATGTTCCATAGCTTTCTGTTGTTCAGTTGCAATTTTAGCAAGTGTTTTGTAGTTGGGTTTCGAATCACAGTCAGAGTCATCGTCACTAGATGTTTGATAGCGAGTAGTGCGTGTGTTTACCTTGGCACCGCGTGCCATGAAGCAGTAGGTAGGAGTGGAGTCGTTCTTGTTATTTGCATCAGTGTCGGTGATGAAGTCATTGTCTTCAGTGTTGAAGATGGACTTGGCGACGTATGCTGTAGCCAGACTCGCAATGCCAGAATCAGACTCCTCCTCAGACTCCACCTCTGCCTCCTCAGAAGCGGACTCCTCCTCTGAATCCATTTCCTTGCCAACAAACGCCCGTGCCTTGCCAGATGAGCTCTTCTTGTGTGATGAAGACTTTGAGGAAGACTTGGAAGAAGACTTTGAGTATTTCTTCTTCTTTTTGTCGTCAGAATCATATTCCTTGCTCTTCTTCTTCCTTCTGTTCTCATTGTCCCACTGTGGACACTCAGAGATGAAGTGTCCAGTTTTCTTGCACTTGTGACATGTTTTCTTCTTGTAGTCATGAGCAGAAGCTTCATCATTCCTTGAGCTTGATCGTGAAGATTTTCTGAAGCCTTTCTTCTTGGTGAATTTTTGGAACTTCTTCACTAGCATTGCAAGTTCCCTTCCAATGTCTTCAGGATCATCAGAACTGCTGTCAGATTCTTCTTCAGATGAGGAAACAGCTTTTGCCTTCAAGGCACGAGTTCGCCCATAGTTTGGACCGTAGATATCTCTTTTCTCAGAAAGCTGAAACTCATGTGTGTTGAGCCTCTCAAGTATGTCAGACGGATCGAGTGTCTTGAAATCAGGACGTTCTTGAATCATCAGGGCTAGGATGTCAAACGAACTATCAAGTGATCTCAGCAGCGTCTTGACGATTTCATGTTTGGTGATCTCAGTGGCGCCGAGGGCTTGAAGCTCATTTGTGATGTCAGTGAGCCGGTCAAATGTGTGCTGGACATTCTCATTGTCATTTTGCTTGAAGCGGTTGAAGAGGTTGCGAAGAACACTGATTCTCTGATCTCTCTGAGTTGAGATGCCTTCATTGACCTTGGAGAGCCAGTCCCAGACCAGCTTGGATGTCTTCAAGGCACTCACACGGCCATACTGTCCTTTAGTCAGATGACCACAGATGCTATTTTTGGCAATAGAGTCCAGTTGAGTGAACTTCTTGACATTAGCAGCAGTGACACCTTCTCCAGCCTTGGGAACGCCGTTCTCGACGACATACCATAGGTCGACGTCAATGGCTTCAAGATGCATGCACATCTTATTCTTCCAGTAGGGATATTCAGTTCCATCGAAGACGGGGCACGCAGCGGAGACTTTGATTATCCCTGCAGTCGACATAGCTAAAACTCCAGGTGGTTAAACCGAATCACACAGAACAAGGGAGCACCTTGCTCTGATACCAATTGAAAGTGCGTTATATCGACTAGAGGGGGGGTGAATAGGCGATTTTTATGAAAGTCTTCAAAACGTGGGAGTTATGAAGACAAACAGCGAAGATTTTGCCTATTACTATGCAGCGGAAGTTAGATTACACTAGGCAAGCCATGGTCAAGTATTCAATAGAGTGAAAGCACAAAGACAAACAGCTGCAGTGTAATAAGGATCAGGTAGGAAGAAGTTATGAAGCCAAACAGATCATACATCCACGTTGTGAAGACAAAAGATAGAGCAAGCATGCAATGGCTTCACAATGAGTAACAGTAAGAAAAAGGAAGTGAAGATGAAACCGGTGACTCGTTGAAGACAATGATGTGTTGGACCAATTCCAGTTGCTGTGACAACTGTACGTCTGGTTGGAGCGGCTAGGTATTTAAACCTTAGGACACACAGTCCCGGACACCCAGTCCTGAACACGCAGCTCAGGACACCAAGTCCTCACCGTATTCTCCTTGAGCTAAGGTCACATAGTCCTCGCCCAATCACTCTGGTAAGTCTTCAAGGTAGACTCCCAAACCTTCACAGACTTCGTTCACTGGCAATCCACAATGTCTCTTGGATGCTCTGAACGCGACGCCTAACCGTCTGGAGGATTCACAGTCCTCAAGTGTAATAAGTCTTCAGATCACACAGACAAGAAGATTTAAGTGATGCCCAATGTTCTCTGGCTCTGGGTGGTTAGGGCTTTTCTCCTCACTAGAAATTTTCTCTCAAAGGCTTCGAGGTGGGTTGCTCTCAAACGACAAAAGCCGTGCACTGAAATCTGAGCAGCTACACGTTTATGGTTGTAGGGGGTGGGCTATTTATAGCCACTTGGCAACCCGACCTGATTTGTCCGAAATGACCCTGGGTCACTAAGGAACTGACACGTGTCTCAACGGTCAGATTTCAAACTCTCATGGCAACTTTACTTGGGCTACAAGCAAAGCTGACTTGTCCGGCTCTGGACAAGATTCGCTCTCATTGTCTTCACTCGAAGACATAGGTTTTTGGTTTAGGCATCACTTCAGTCATTCTGACTGGTTCTCCTGGACCCCACTTAACAGTACGGTGGTTCCTATGACTCAACACAAAAAAAGAACTACGAAAGATCTAAGTCTTCGAGCTCCATAGGCTTCATAACGTGTCTTCTTTTGTCATAGTCTTCAATGTGAATATCTTCATATACCACCTTTGGCTTCAATGTCTTCATACATTTTTAGGGGTTATCTCTGGTAGTAAAACCGAATCAATGAGGGACTTCTACCTGTTCTATCCTGCAATTCTCACAAACACATTAGTCCCTCAACTAGGTTTGTCGTCAATACTCCAAAACCAACTAGGGGTGGCACTAGATGCACTTACAAAGGGCAACAAGACACCGCCGGCCATTGATACGTCTCCGTCGTATCTACTTTTCCAAACACTTATGCCCTTGTTTTGGACTCTAACTTGTATGATTTGAATGGAACTAACCCGGACTGACGTTGTTTTCAGCAGAATTACCATGGTGTTGTTTTATGTGCAGAAAACAAATATTCTCGGAATGACCTGAAACTCCACGGAATATTTCAGAAAAAACAATAAAAAAATCCTTGCCAAAGATGAAGACCAGGGGGCCCACACCCTTCTCACGAGGGTGGGGGGCGCGCCCTCCCTAGGGCGCGCCCCCCTACCTCGTGGGCCCCTGGAAACCCTTCGATGCCAACTCCAATTCTATATATTTGCTTTCGGAGAGAAAAAAAATCAGAGAGATGAAATCATCGTGTTTTACGATACGGAGCTGCCGCCAAGCCCTAAAACCTCTCGGGAGGGCTGATCTGGAGTCCGTTCGGGGCTTCGGAGAGGGGGATTCATCGCCGTCGTCATCATCAACCATCCTCCATCACCAATTTCATGATGCTCACCGCCGTGCGTGAGTAATTGCATCGTAGGCTTGCTGGACGGTGATGGGTTGGATGAGAATTATCATGTAATCGAGTTAGTTTTGTTAGGGTTTGATCCCTAGTATCCATTATGTTCTGACATTGATGTTGCTATGACTTTGCTATGCTTAATGCTTGTCACTAGGGCCCGAGTGCCATGATTTCAGATCTGAACCTATTATGTTTTCATGAATATATGTGAGTTCTTGATCCTATCTTGCAAGTCTATAGTCACCTACTATGTGTTACGATCCGGCAACCCCGAAGTGACAATAATCGGGACCACTCCCGTTGATGACCATAGTTTGAGGAGTTCATGTATTCACTATGTGCTAATGCTTTATTCCGGTTCTCTATTAAGAGGAGGCCTTAATATCTCTTAGTTTCCAATAGGACCCCGCTGCCACGGGAGGGTAGGACAAAAGATGTCATGCAAGTTCTTTTCCATAAGCACGTATGACTATATACGGAATATATGCCTACATTACATTGATGAATTGGAGCTAGTCCTGTGTCACCCTATGTTATGACTATTACATGATGAACCGCATCCGGCATAATTATCCATCACTGATCCGGTGCCTACGAGTTTTCCATATACTGGTTTACGTTTATTTACTTTCCCAATGCTAATGTTACAATTACTACAAAATACCAAAAACATTACTTTTGCTGTCTTTACTTTTGTTGCCGCTACCACCACTATCATATTACTTTGCTACTAAACACTTTGCTGCAGATACTAAGTTTCCAGGTGTGGTTGAATTGACAACTCAGCTGCTAATACTTGAGAATATTCTTTGGCTCCCCTTGTGTCGAATCAATAAATTTGGGTTGAATACTCGACCCTCGGAAGCTGTTGCGATCCCCTATACTTGTGGGTTATCAAGACTAATTTCTGGCGCCGTTGCTGGGGAGCATAGCTCTATTCTTTGAGTCACTTGGGATTTATATCTGTTGGACACTATGAAGAACTTGAGAGATCCAAAAACCAAGATTTATCCCTCAACTACGAGGGGAGGTAAGGAACTGCCATCTAGCTCTGCACTTGATTCACCTTCTGTTATGAGTAAGTTTGCGACACCTACACCTGCTTCTGCTATTTGTTCTGATATGTCACATGTTATTGATGATGACACTTCTGCTATTCATGATACTTATGATGAGACTGTTCTATGCCTGATACTACTGTGCCACTTAGTGATTTTCTAGAAGAACAAATTGCTAGGGCTAGAGAAAGAGAAATTATTGAATCTGAATACGATGATGATCGTGATGATGAAAATATGCCTGTTGTTCCTGAGGGCTATCTTTTTGATCAAGATGCTTCTTTAGCTATTTTAGCTTGTAGAGATAGATATGAGCTTAAGAGCTTATTAATTAAATGGAACAAAGAATCACTTAGAGATAAAATGAGACCTGACCCTGCTTTTGCTACTTCACCTATATGTGTTCCTGATAAGGATTATGAATTCTCTGTTGATCCTGATATAATTACTTTGGTTGAATCTGATCCATTTTATGGCTATGAATCTAAAACTGTTGTGGCACATCTTACTAAGTTAAATGATATAGCTGCCCTGTTCATTCATGATGAGAGATCACGTTACTTCTATATACTCAAAATATTTCCGTTCTTATTAAAGGGTGATGCTAAGATATGGTTTAATTCTCTTGATCCTGGTTGTGTGCGTAGTCCCCAGGATATGATTTATTACTTCTCTGCTAAATATTTCCCTGCTCATAAGAAACAAGCTGCTTTGAGGGAAATATACAACTTTGTGCAAATTAAAGAAGAGTCTCCCACAAGCTTGGGGGAGGCTTCTCAAGCTACTTAATGCTTTGCCTGATCATCCTCTTAAGAAACCTGAAATACTTGATATCTTTTATAATGGACTAACCGATGCTTCCAGAGATTACCTGGATAGTTGTGCTAGTTCTCTTTTCAGGAAAAGAACACCGGATGATGCTGTAATTCTATTGAATAATATGTTGACAAATGAAAATAATTGGGGACCTCTTGACCAGCTCCTGAGCCAACTCCTGCTCCAATTACTGAGCCTATTCCTAACCAACTCCGAAGAAGAGAGGTGTTCTATTTCTCAGTCCCGAAGATATGCAAGAGGCAAAGAAATCTATGAAAGAAAAAGGTATTAAAGCTGAAGACGTTAAGAATTTACCTCCTATTGAAGAAATACATGGTCTTAATATACCGCCTGTTGAAGAAACATATGATCTTATTTATTTACTGAAGAACCTCCTGATCCCGATATCCCGACACGGGTAGTAAAGGTAAATTCTCTCTATAAATTTGATGAAGGTGATATCCCTCACTATACGCCTGCGAGGCAATGCTTTGATGAGTTTGATAATTTTATTGTCAAACAAGAAAATTTCAGTGCTTATATTGGTAGACAATTGAAATATGATTCCGATATGCTTAAATACTTGGGTGATTATATGGCTGATATTAAAGGTGAACTTAAACTTGTTAGCAAACATGCTTCTATGGTTACGACTCAAGTAGAACAAGTACTTAAAGCTCAAAAAGAAGTGCTTAATGAAATGAATAGTAAGAAAAATGATTATGTTGTTAGAGTAGCTACTAGTGTCGGCGTTCTGGGAACGAGGGTCTCCAGACTTGCCTGCCTGCGGCCTGCGGCGTGGCACAAAGGGGGCCTAGCACGGCCCATCTTCATCAACACAGACTCAAGACCCTCGCGAGGGGCCAAGCCTCACGGGGCGGACGACACGGAGCTTCCTCAGGCACGGCCCCATCAGGCTGGCCCGCGAGGAGGCAGAGAGATCAAGGCGGGGTACCTCACGAGGTGCCCGTGACGCAAGCCATGACGACCAAGGGCGCCAGGCGGGCGCTAGCCCGCGCAGTGTCCTCCTTTCCTCTTTGGTGCAAAGGGAGCAAGCACAGGCGGGAGCATCAAGCAAAGGCGCCCGTTTCGGTGCAACAAGACCAAGACCAAGCCAGCGTCACCACCAGAGTCTTTGGCAGGCGAGGACCAACTTTAGTCAGGATAAGTGTACCAGATGTTCCCCCTCAAAATGGCCAATTGTTGGCGCCCTTCCCACTCAATATTTGGGAAGAGGCCCTGGGCCTTTGCCTATAAATAGGACTAGCCACCCCCTGGGTAGGGGATATCAAGAATCGAGGATCGAGGAGGAGACCGAAATCGAAGAGAGAATCGAGAAGAGAGAGAGAGAGAGAGAGAGAGAGAGAGAGAGAAGGGTGACCGAACTCCTCCTAGTAGTTCATCCCCCCAGCCAAGAACAGACCCTCGCGAGGCTGTTCTTCCTTGTATTGCCCATCATCATCAGCCCAAGAGGCAATCCACCACACCACACACTGGAGTAGGGTATTACACCACAACGGTGGCCCGAACCAGTATAAACCATGTGTCTCTTGTGTTGTTCTTTCCATGGCTTAGATCTTAGCGAGGCGGAGGGGTGCAGGTAGGTAGGAGGCGAAATCTCCGCGCGCACCCCAGTGTTCAAACCTCTAGGGTCTGCCGGAACTCGAAATCTGACATTTGGCACGCCAGGTAGGGGTGTGCCGGAACTCATCTTTCAGCACCCCGTTCTCCTCCGACCATCGCGCCCATGTCTGACGCTCGTCGGGCCCACACCAAGCGCCGGGCTGCTCTCGCTTCCCGCGTCGCCCAGACGGCTCCTGTCGGCGGGCGTCCTCGCCGTTCCCCGTCACCTGCCATCAACGCCGCCACCGGCCCGGTGGGGGACGAGCAGCAAGCATCGTCTCAGCATCCGTCCGTGCGGCAAGACGGCCGCACCGCTACTCCCTCGCTCACCCCAGCTGGTTCTTCGTCCCGCGCGCTCCGTGCACCCATGGAGGCTCGAGCTGCGCTCATCGCGGCAAACGAGCTCCTGCGCTACCATCCCGTCGACGACGTCTATGAAGAATGGCTCGACCGCGTCGCCGAGCTCGTCCGCGCCGCAGGGGGCTCTCCTGCGCCGTCCATTCCGCTGCACCGCACCCCGCCCCGCGCGGGTGATGAAGCTCCAGCGGCGCCCCGGCCGCCTCCACCTCAAGAAGGCGCCATGGATCCAAGGCGCGCGGCCCCTGGGCGGAACCCGCTCCGTCAGGTGCCAGCGTGGCAAGACCAGAGCTTCCAAGAAGTCCCTCGCCCGCAAGAAGCTGCCCGGGCGCTCCCTGCTCCAGCGCGTCGCGACCATGCTCCTGCTCCCGCACGTCAAGACCTCGCGCTGCTCCCAGCTGCAGCACGTGGGGACATGCAAGACCAAGCTCTCCATCACCCGAGGCCTCCCATGGCCACAGCAGGCTGACGTGCCTTCACCACCGAGCTACGCAGCGTCGCGTGGCCCGGCAAGTTCAAGCCAGACCTGCCTCCTCGTTACTCTGCGGAGTTCCTCTAGCTCTATGAGCTAGGCATCGAAGCTGCCAACGGAGACGAGAAGGTCATGGCAAACTGGTTTCCCATGGCGCTCAAGGATGGGGCCCACACCTGGCTCATGAACCTGGCTCCAGGCACGATCTCCTCCTGGGACAAGATGCGCACCCGCTTCATCGCCAACTTCCAAGGTACTCGTGACCGGACACCCGCCATGAGCGACATGTGCCGCATCAAGCAATAACCCGGGGAGACCCTGCAGAAGTACATCCAGCGCCTCAACAACGCACGCCTCAAGATTCCCAAGGTGACCGAGGAGGCCATCATCTCAGCCTTCTCCGACGGCGTGCGCGATGTCAAGATGAAGGAGGAGCTGGTGATGCATGAAGACCTGTGCACTTCCTTGGAGCTGTTTAACTTGGCAACCAAGTGCACCAGGGCTGAGGAAGGGCGTCTCTCCCTCCTCGAGCTGCCTGCCGCAGACCCAAAAGAGAAGAAGCCTAAGGCCAAGGATGTGAAGCGCAAGGGGGCTGCCGTGCTTGCGGTAGAACCAGACACCAAGCGGGGCAGAGATCAGCCCGAACCTTCCAAGGGCAGTCGGTATTGTGTGTACCACGACCTCCACACCCACAACACCAACGAATGTCAAGAGCTCCGAGCCGTGCGAGAAGGAAGGATCGGCCATCGCCCCGACCGCAGTGACCGGGGCTACGGTCGAGGAGGAGGAAGGAATGCAGGACGCTGGGAAGACCGCGGCCCACGCCAAGGGTGGCGCTATCAACCTCGCGAGGATCGTTGGCAAGACCCACCTCGCGAGGGAGATTGGAGGGATCAGCCTCGCGAGGATCGCCCGCAAGGCAATGCAGGCCTCCCTCTGCTGCCGCCGCAGCCAAGGAGAAACGAGGACCGCCATCAGGACGAGGGGGCTGGGGGCTTCCAGGAGCCGCGCGCGATCGCCTGCATCCTGGGCGGGGCTCAAGCCCCAGCCTCTCAATGCATCTTCAAGCAGTTCGCCCGCGAAGTGAATGCAGTCCTCCCCAAGCTCGAAGCCACGCGCCCTCTCAGGTGGTCGGCGTGCGCCATCACGTTCAGCTCAGCAGATCAGCTCAAGTGTGCGGCTACAGCCGGAGTCCTCCCGATGCTTTGTTCCCCAATCATCAGCAACGTGGTGGTCACCAGGACCCTCATCGATGGCGGGGCAGGGCTCAACGTCCTATCCGTGGAAACATTCAACAATCTCCAAGTGCCCTACAGCCAGCTTCAGCCAACCAAGCCTTTCTCCGGAGTCACCGATGGCTCCACAGTCCCGATTGGGCAGGTCCGCCTCCCTATCACCTTCGGGGCACGCGACAACTACCGCACCAAGCTCATCGACTTCGACGTCGCTCACATTCGCCTGCCGTACAACGCCATCCTTGGGTACCCAGTGCTGGCCAAGTTCATGGCCGTAACTCACCACGGCTACAACGTCCTCAAGATGCCAGGAAGTGGCGGAGTCATCACGGTGCCCTGTGAAGAGAAGGACGCGGTGTGTTCCCTAGAACGAGCCTTTCAGGCCGCATCACTGGAAGACCCGGATCGCGGAAGCAGGAGGCTTCCCGAGACCGCCCCCAAGAAGAAGAAAACATCGTCCGGCCTGGCCCCTCAGGAGGCAGGCCCCTCTGGGCCCGCGCCTTCCCAGGGGGAACCTCCTTTCATCGCATAGGAAAGCATGCCCGGCGCCCTCCTCAGGCAGGGCTCAAGGGCTGTCCCCTGGAGGGCCACCGACCTGGCTAAGGTCACGAGGGAGGCGCTTGGGAACCACATGGAGGCGTGTTTCGAAGCACGTTTCCCTCAAGGAGTAAGTCAAGGAGAGCCAGACCCTCAGGAGTTCGTCAGCAAGGCCATTCAGGAGCTACAGGAGTCAAGAGTCATGAAAGGCGGCCGCCGCCTATCAGCAGTGGCTCCCCATCCAGGCGAGGATGGTGGGCTGCGCGTCTGCATCGACATACCAGGGCTCAATCGAGTCACCTCTCTGGGGCGCCTCTGGCCCTCGCGAGTGGGGCGCTGCGAAGGTCCACCCCACAGCTACGTTCGCATGCCTTACGGCTTGCCGAATGCGGCTGCCACGTACCAGCGCCTCATGAGGGACATCATGGAGGCACAAGAGGCCAGGCGTTCCGCAGCCCTGGCGGAGATGGAGATGGTCCGCGAGGAGCCACCAGCGCCTCCGGAGCCACCCGAGGCCCCTGGGCCTGGGGGCTCGTGAGGATCGGCTTCCGCAGCCCACCGAGTCTGCTACACCAACACCCCTTCGTCCTCAACATCATAAGTTGACATCTTTCAAGTTTCATTTCCTGCTAGGAGCGCCCCCCAGGGCTGCATTATTCCCAGGCCGCGTGGGTCCGTCCCTGCGGCATGTATCCCTTTTATTTCATGTTGTTAGCTTACTTTGTTGGGGGCGCCCCTCGGGCTGCATCATCCCCAAGTCGCTCGGGCCTGACCCAATGATGTCCACCTTCCCAGCATCTATTTGAATGAATCCACTCCTTCCCGGCTAATGTGTTTGACCTAGTTGCCCGCTCAACTGACGCCAACTGACGGAACTGCTCCCAAACGGCATGACGCTTGCGCATGGGTCCGTCCCTGTAACGCCGACAAACCTGAATGGCTGAGCTCTGGCCGCGGCAGCCCCGCATGGCGCCACCTCGTCAAGCCTTCAGTGCCTCATCGCCCCTCGGAAGCAACCAACGGCTAACTGTCAATTGTCATGGCAACCCCTTGTTCTTTCTATGATGGGTCTACAGGATCTCCTAAAGGAGCTGCGTCAGGCGAGGCCCTTGCGGTGTCTCCTTCACTCTCATCCGCGTGAACCGCTTGCACGTTAAAGGGGGGGTGCCTGAGCATCGCGACTCAGGGCTCCTACTGGCTCTCCAGCCCTCACCCTCTGGCCTTGTCCACGGCATCGCGACCTGGCATACTAGTGATGGCTGAGACTCACTCGAGGGCCGGGACTCGAGGACGTAGAGCAGAAAGGGGAGCAAAGGCGAGAGGGGAGGGACACACAAGGACCTTGCCGAGCAACCTCACGCCTACCGATGCACGGACCCGGTGACACAACAGAGAGCGGCCTCGGATTCTCGAGATAAGTCACCACCCGGAAGCACCAGCTACCGTGGCACTATCCCCGCACCTAATGCAATCCCGTGTTAGCGATGTCGCTCTCCTTTCTCACCAAACGACGGCTGCTTGAGCGCCAAAGGGGACCTGCTGAGCATGGCGACTCAGGGGATCTTACCGGACCTCGGGTCGCTCACCTCCTGGCCTTGACCACGGCATCGCGACCTGGCATACCAGCGACGGCTGAAGCCGCCTTGGGACTGGGACCTGTCGGCGCAGAGCACCAAGCCCTCGTGAGGTTCGAAAGGGAGAACTGAGCTAAGACGGAATGAGCAACTCGCACAGTTCTATGACA
This sequence comes from Triticum aestivum, assembly GCF_018294505.1. Taxonomy (NCBI): domain Eukaryota; kingdom Viridiplantae; phylum Streptophyta; class Magnoliopsida; order Poales; family Poaceae; genus Triticum; species Triticum aestivum. The sequence continues at coordinate 456,375,749 of NC_057800.1, forward strand.
AGGGTTATATTAACAAAACAGGATCACAGGCACCTTACAAGCCCCCACGGGACGCGTCTTTGATTCCTCGCAGGGAACAGATCCTAAAAGGACGCTAACTACGCGCGCCCCTGCAAAAGACGCCATCATCAACAGTGGGCCGTCAAGCACCGGCGCCAACCCCGTCCAGATCAGAGTCGGCGACGGCCTGACGAGCCCGCCCTGCTCCAGGAGCGGCGCCGGCTTGGGGGCTCGTAGATGTCGTTGCTCGTCTCCAGAGTCGCGAAGAGCTCGCCGGAGTTGCTGGAACCTCCGACGCCTCCGCCGCCTGAGGAGCCGCCAAGGGAGCGGTCGGCAGGCCTAGTCCTCGCCGCAGCAGGGTCCCGACCACCTCTCCTGGGGCAGCACTCCAGCCGGCGCTCGTTCATGTCGAAGACCTTGAAGAACATCACCGAAGCACCGTCGTACTCCAAGTGGATCGCGAAGGCGCCTCTTGTCCTGCAAACCCGGGCGATTTCGCTCCAGCCTTGAGTCATGAAGACCTCGCCCGGGGCAACGACCGCGACCTCTGCCTCGGTCGCGAGGGTGCTGCAGCCAGCGTGCTGCAGCCAAAGCTCCAGGAGTTCTCCTTGCGGGATGATGGAGGCAAATAAGGGAGGAAGGCGAATCCAAGACTGAGGAGGCATGGTGGCGTGGAGCACGAACTCTCGGGAGGAGCCCTCGGTGTGGACCCCAGGGGGGACGACCCACACCTTCGTGACCCGTCGGTGCCGGCGGTGGTGCCGCCCGCGGGGATCGGCATCGACTCCTTCAGAGCCCTCGGTGTGGGCGTACAAGGGAAGCGGGAACCCCGACGGAGGCCGCTCGCACCAGGGCCTCGACACCACCTGATGGGCCCCCTCGTCCCGGCCGCGGAGGGTGAGCCGTTTCTTCGACGGGAGCGGGTCTGGTTCCTCTCGGGGAGCCTTTCCCTTCTCTACCGTCGAGAAGATCGGAGCCATCGCAGCAAGATGGAGCAAGGACCGGGAAGAAGGAGAAGCAAGAAGGGATGGACTGTAAGGGCGCGCACCGTTCCGTACTTATGGCCGGCGAAGGCCAACCGCCGACCTCCACGATCGCAGGTAATCATGACCCGCTTTGCATGCAGGGACTTGTCCAATCTGTGCAGCTGCCGAGGCGCCATGGGGAAGTGGAGGCGCTCATGTCCAATCAACCGCCACGCGGCGCCCAAGGCTGCAGGCTGTTAGGGCCCGCGGCGCTTCGCTCTTGCCCTTCCGCCTCCCTGCACGGTCAAGTTCGGGCGCGCCTTGGGCCCGGGGGCTACTGTCGGTGTTCTAGGAATGGGGGTCCCCAGACTTGCGTGCCTACGGCCTGCGGCGTGGAACATAGGGGGGCCCAGCATGGCCCATCTTCATCGACACAGACTCAAGACCCTCGCGAGGGGCCAAGCCTCGCGGGATGGATGACACGGAGCTTCCTCAGGCACGGCCTCATCAGGCTGGCCCGCGAGGAGGCGGAGAGATCAAGGCGGGGTACCTCACGAGGTGCCCGTGATGCAAGCCATGACGACCAAGGGCGCCAGGCGGGCGCCAGCCCGCGTAGTGTCCTCCTTTCCTCTTTGGTGCAAAGGGAGCAAGCGCAGGCGGGAGCATCAAGCAAAGGCGCCCGTTTCGGTGCAACGAGACCAAGACCAGTCCAATGGCAGGGAGGAAGTCATTGTGGAGCCCAAGCCAGCGTCACCACCAGAGTCTTTGGCAGGCGAGGACCAACTTTAGTCAGGATAAGTGTACCAGATGTTCCCCTTCAAAATGGCCAATTTTTGGTGCCCTTCCCGCTCAATATTTGGGAAGAGGCCCAGGGCCTTTGCCTATAAATAGGACTAGCCACCCCCAGGGTAGGGGATATCGAGAATCGAGGATCGAGGAGGAGACCGAAATCAGAGAGAGAATCGAGAAGAGAGAGAGAGAGAGAGAGAGAGAGAGAGAGAGAGAGAGAGAGAGAAGGGTGACCGAACTCCTCCTAGCAGTTCATCCCCCAGCCAAGAACAGACCCTCATGAGGCTGTTCTTCCTTGTATTGCCCATCATCATCAGCCCAAGAGGCAATCCACCACACCACACACTGGAGTAGGGTATTACACCACAACGGTGGCCCGAACCAGTATAAACCCTGTGTCTCTTGTGCTGTTCTTTCCATGGCTTAGATCTTAGAGAGGCGGAGGGGTGCAGGTGGGTAGGAGGCGAAATCTCCACGCGCACCCCGGTGTTCGAACCTCTAGGGTCTGCCGGAACCCGAAATCCGACAACTAGAACTGGTAGAATGACTCAGGAACCTTTATATCCTGAAGGCCACCCTAAGAGAATCGAGCAAGATTCTCAAACAAATAATATTGATGTTCCTAGTTCTTCTAAAAAGAAGAAGAAGAAAAATGATAGAACTGTGCAAACTTCTAGTGAACCTATTGCTGAACCACCTGATAATCCAAATAATATATCTATGTCTGATGCTGAAACACAATCTAGTAATGAACATGAACCTAGTAAAAATATTAATAATGATGTTCATGATGATGCTCAACCTAGTAATGATAATGATGTAGAAATTGAACCTGCTGTTGAACTTGATAACCCACAATCAAAGAATCAACGTTATGATAAAAGAGACTTTGTTGCTAGGAAACATGGTAAAGAAAGGGAACCTTGGGTTCAGAAACCCATGCCTTTTCCTCCGAAACCATCCAAGAAAAAGGATGACGAGGATTTTGAGCGCTTTGCTGAAATAATTAGGCCTATCTTTTTGCGTATGAGATTAACTGATGTGCTCAAAACAAATCCTTATGCTAAATATATGAAGGATATCATTACTAATAAAAGAAAGATACCGAAAGCTAAAATTTCCACCATGCTTGCTAATTATACTTTTAAGGGTGGAATACCAAAGAAATTCGGAGACCCCGGAGTACCCACTATAACTTGCTCCATTAAAAGAAATTATATTAAAACTGCTTTATGTGATCTTGGAGCCGGTGTTAGTGTTTATGCCTCTCTCTTTATATCATAGACTTGACTTGAATAAGTTGACACCTACTGAAATATCTTGGCAAATGGCTGGTAAATCAACTGCTATACCTGTCGGTATTTGTGAGGATGTGCCTGTTGTGGTTGCAAACGTTACTATTTTAACGGACTTTGTTATACTTGATATTCCCGAGGATGATAGTATGTCTATTATTCTTGGAAGACCTTTTCTTAATACTACAGGGGCTGTTATTGATTGCAACAAAGGCAATGTCACTTTTCATGTTAATGGTAATGAGCATACGGTACACTTTCCGAGGAAACAACATCAAGTTCATAGTATCAACTCTATTGGGAAAATTCCATCGATTATATTTGGAGGTTTTGAATTTCCTCTCCCTACTGTCAGGAAGAAATATGATATTATTATAGGGGATGTGCATATCCCCGTTGAGGTAACTTAGTGTTATTCGAAATTTCTCCAGTTTCATGATTATCGAAACGGGTTTGTTAACAAGACTTGATCAACCTTGTTAGTGGATTCTTTTTTATGAGCATGAGATGGATGAAACTAGAAGCACAAACTTCTGTACCCCACTTTTACTTTCTGTTATTTATATTAAATAAAGTAAAAATAGTATTTTTCTGTCTGTTTCCTGACTTATCAGTGCAATATAAAAATATCCTGAAAATAAAAGTCCTCAGAATGCCATGCCAATTTATATGGTTTTTCAGGAATATTTGAGGATTTACTGTGCAAAAATTACCGCGGGAGGTGCTGCCACCTGGCAACGAGGGTGGTGGGCGCCCCCCCCCCTATAGGGCACGCCCCCTGCCTCGTGGGCCCATGGTGGCCCTCCTCCACTTATCCCAGTACCCATCTTCTTCCTCTGTCTCACACAAACCCGAAAAACTAACTCAAGCACGAGTTCCAGCCACTTTTGCTGTGATTTTCGATCTCCTTGCTCAAAGCACCTCTCGCAAAACTGCTTGGGGAGATTGTTCCTTGGTATGTGACTCCTCCATTGGTCCAATTAGTTTTTGTTCTAGTGCTTTATTCTTTGCAAATTTGTGTTGAAGAGGTGACCATGTTCTTGAGCTTGCATGTCAAATTTATATGGTTCTAAGTAGTTCTAATGCTTGATATAGGCTCTAGGCACTTGTAGGAGTAGTTGATATCAATATTATTGAGTTCGGTTTACTTTTATTTTGAAGTTACTAAAAATTTCAGAATTTTTCAGAGAAAAGCAATATGCTTAGGAAGATGCTCCAAGGTGGTTCCTCTGAGAAGCAAGGACCCAGGATTGCTATGCGCGATGCTGACGAGGATCCACCAAGAGACGCTCCAGTACGGCCTTGCGAATGGCCGTCAGAAAATTTTATGGACCGTGCGGGAATTAAAGAAGAATTCAAATCATATTTGTGCAATGCCGGTCTTGAGGAGTTTGAGGCTAACAAATGCCCCTAGTATCATGATCTCACAAGTTCATTTGTGAGGAGGTTTGAGTATTCATCTTCGCGTAATTCCCCTTCAGTCATGTTTGATCTTTATGACAAATCTTATACCATGGACCTATAGGATTTCACTCTTGCATGCAAACTTCCATCATGGGGTAGTGTTAGGGATCCCCCTAAATCTGAATTTAGAAACTTTCTTGCTAGTATAACTGTGGGGGAATCTAGAGATATAACGCAGGCTACCATAGGGAGCATTCACTTTCCTGCTATACATTATTTTGCTCTCTTCATCGGTAGATGCATAAATGCTAAGGATGAAGCATGTCACATGTGTGTCCCTGATCTGAGCATTCTTAGGAGTGATATGTTAGGAGACCAATCTTATCATATGGGAGCCATTGTAGCTCGTAGGTTGCATCATAATAGACATAATGGAGATTTCTTTGGAGGAATTTATGCAACCCTCTTAGCTCATTTTCTTGAAATAGACATTCGTGAGGGTGATATAGAGTTGCCTCCTGCATATTTAGATTATGACTCTATGGCTTCGCACCAGTTTGTCGAGAGGCCTGAATCACCTCTCTTATATCGCTTAATTTTTGATAAACGACGTGTTTTCCGTATTACTCTCCCTGCTCCTGCCTTCTTTGATTCACAGACAAAAGGCAGAAGAGTACGAGAGGAGAGCGGATGCAACTCGAATCCACGCTGCAGCACAGCAGGCGATAACCGTTGCACATCAGTATGATCCAACTATTCCTCCTCATCATAGTACGACCCCAACAACTATTATTATGGATATCCGCGAGGCCAGCCGTGGCCATAGACCAACTTAGGCCAAAAGCCTAAGCTTGGGGGAGTACGTATTTCTCACCGACATTACATTTATGTTCACACACACTCATTGCTAGATGTTGGTGCTCATACTTTTTCACTGTAATATCCATGCTAGTTTATTTCTTTTTTTCCTGTTTTATTCTTGTGTGCTTGTTAAACCTTAAGAAAAACCAAAAAATTAGTAGTAGTTTATTTTTGTGCTGTAGTAGTAATAATTAAAAAGAAAACCCAAAAATATTTGCCGTTCTTCTTTTGGTTGTTGGGAGCTTTCCCGTGTAAATAGTTTATTTCTTTTCTTTTCTTTAGGGGTCGGTAGGAGAAGACCATAATTAAATTGTTGAAGTGGCTCTTATATGAATTATTGTTGATTTAACCCAGAGCCCATACTGCCTTGTCTTCTCCTGTTTATTGAATGCTCGCAGATTCCAGCTTAGTCCAAATGCACGTGCACTCTTATTATTATTCACATCGTTCGGTCGTGCAAGTGAAAGGCAATTATGATGATATATGATGGACTGACTGAGATGAGAAAAGCTGGTATGAACTCGACCTCTTTTGTTTTGTAAATATGATGAGTCCCTCGTTCTTGATTCAGCTTATTATGAATAAACATGTTTGCAATGACAATTAGAGATCATAGTTGCTTGTGCCATGCTTGATTAGCTATGAGCTATAATGATTTACCTTGTGTGCCAACATGCTATTGAGATGACTATGATGTGGTATGATGGGGTGGTATCCTCTTTTGAATGATTTAAGTGACTTGACTTGGCACATGTTCACGCATGTAGTTGAAACAAAATCAACATAGCCTTCACGATATTTATGTTCATGGTGGATTATATCCTACTCATGCTTGCATCCAATGTTTATTAATTTTAATGCATGTACATGGCTGTTGTCGCTCTCTAGTTGGTCGCTTCCCAGTCTTTTGCTAGCCTTCACCTGTACTAAGCGGGAATACTGCTTGTGCATCCAATCCCTTAAACCCCAAAGTTATTCCAGATGAGTCCACTATACCTTCCTATATGCGGTATCTACCTGCCGTTCCAAGTAAATTTGTATGTGCCAAACTCTAAACCTTCAAATAAACATTTTGTTTTGTATGCTTGAATAGCTCATGTATCAACAAAGGCTGTCCTTATCTTCCGTGTTAAGCGGGTTATTCTCAAGAGGAGTGGACTCCGCTCCTCACTCACGAGAAAATGGCTGGTCACCGGGATGCCCAGTCCCATGCTTTATGCAAACTAAATCAAAATTAATTGCAAACAAAACTCCCCCTGGGACCTGATGTATGTTGGAGGCACTCGTTGTTTCGAGCAAGCCATGGATTGATGCTTGTTGGTGGAGGGGGAGTATAAACTTTACCATTCTGTTTGGGAACCGCCTATAATGTGTTTAGCATGGAAGATATCACCATCTCTTAGTTGTTACGTTGACAATGAAAGTATACCGCTCAAAATACAATTTATCTCTATTTCAAAACCGAGCTCTGGCACCACTACAAATCCCTGCTTCCCTCTGCGAAGGGCCTATCTATTTACTTTTATGTTGAGTCATCACCCTCTTATTAAAAAGCACTAGCTGGAGAGCACAGCCATCATTTGCATTCATCACTGTTAATTTATATTGGGTATGACTATGATTGGATCTCTTTTACCATGAATTACAGTGTCTAGTCAGTCCTTGATCTTTAAAGGTGATCTGCATTTATGTTTTGCGGTCTCAGAAAGGGCTAGCCAGATACCATCTTGTTATATCATATTATGATTGTTTTGAGAAAGTGTTGTCATCCGAGATTTATTATTATGACTTGCTAGTTAATTATGCTATTGATATGAGTAATGATGAGACCTGAGAATTATTGCAAGTGTGGTTAGTTATGATCTATGTTGAAAACTTGAATGCTGGCTTGACATAGTTACAACAACAAGAGCAAACAGAGTTTGTAAAAGTTTTTCTTTCTTTCTTTCAGTTTGTCAACTGAATTGCTTGAGGACAAGCAAGGGTTTAAGCTTGGGGGAGTTGATACGTCTCCGTCGTATCTACTTTTCCAAACACATTTGCCCTTGTTTTGGACTCTAACTTGTATGATTTGAATGGAACTAACCCGGACTGACGCTGTTTTCAGCAGAATTACCATGGTGTTGTTTTATGTGCAGAAAACAAATATTATCGGAATGACCTGAAACTCCACAGAACATCTTAGAAAAAACAATAAAAAATCCTTGCCAAAGATGAAGACCAGGGGGGCCACACCCTTCTCACGAGGGTGGGGGGCGCGCCCCCTACCTCATGGGCCCCCTGGAAACCCTCCAACCCCAACTCCAACTCTATATATTTGCTTTCGGAGAGAAAAAAATCAGAGAGAAGAAATCATCGTGTTTTACGATACGGAGTCGCCGCCAAGCCCTAAAACCTCTCGGGAGGGCCGATCTGGAGTCCATTTGGGGCTCTGGAGAGGGGGATTCATCGCCGTCGTCATCATCAACCATCCTCCATCACCAATTTCATGATGCTCACCGCCGTGCGTGAGTAATTGCATCGTAGGCTTGCTGGACGGTGATGGGTTGGATGAGATTTATCATGTAATCGAGTTAGTTTTGTTAGGGTTTGATCCCTAGTATCCATTATGTTCTGAGATTGATGTTGCTATGACTTTGCTATGCTTAATGCTTGTCACTAGGGCCCGAGTGCCATGATTTCAGATCTGAACCTATTATGTTTTCATGAATATATGTGAGTTCTTGATCCTATCTTGCAAGTCTATAGTCACCTACTATGTGTTATGATCCGGCAACCCCGAAGTGACAATAATCAGGACCACTCCCGGTGATGACCATAGTTTGAGGAGTTCATGTATTCACTATGTGCTAATGCTTTGTTCCAGTTCTCTATTAAAAGCAGGCCTTAATATCCTTAGTTTCCAATAGGACCCCGCTGCCACGGGAGGGTAGGACAAAAGATGTCATGCAAGTTCTTTTCCATAAGCATGTATGACTATATATGGAATACATGCCTACATTACATTGATGAATTGGAGCTAGTTCTGTGTCACGCTATGTTATGACTGTTACATGATGAACCGCTTCCGGCATAATTATCCATCACTGATCCGGTGCCTACGAGTTTTCCATATACTGGTTTATGTTTATTTACTTTCCCGCTGCTAGTGTTACAATTACTACAAAATACCAAAAACATTACTTTTGATGTCTTTACTTTTGTTGCCGCTACCACCACTATCATATTACTTTGCTACTAAACACTTTGTTGCAGATACTAAGTTTCCAGGTGTGGTTGATTTGACAACTCAGCTGCTAATACTTGATAATATTCTTTGGCCCCCCTTGTGTCAAATCAATAAATTTGGGTTATCAGCCACAGATTCAGACCGCGGGCACAATATCAACCACCTTGCCAACAAGGTATGTTATTTTTAACACATCCCCTACTTGCTTGTTTGAAGGAGGATATCTAAGCTTTTATTATCATTGCTTCTTCAAGACTGGATGAAGAGGGCGAAGTGGATCCAGTGTCCGGCTCCGCCACCTGAAGAACCAGTCATCTCGCGTTTAGCAAAGATGCTGGTGCCGGTGCCCTATACGGCACCGGCAAAGAAGGCCACGGGGAAGGCAAAGGGGGTCCGGAGTGGCCCCCGCCGCAAGGCCGCTTCGGACATGATGTCCGAAGACAAGACCCGCTCCTCCGCCGCCGAAGACGACGACGATGAGGAGGAGGAAAGCGATTCTCCCCCTGATGGGGGGAGGAAGAAGAGGGCGGCCTCCACAATTCTGGAGGCGGAGGTGCCCAAGAAAGGGAAAGGCACTCTCGAGGGCAGCTTCGCAAGGGACGTAGACAACAGTCCAGAGCAGCGCCCCCGGAACAAGCCCCTGGCCGCATCGTGAGTGCTAAGAACCCATGCATGATCTTTTATTCGGCTTTTCCGCCTTACAGTATTTTATATGATTTAATCATGTTATTGCAGTCTGGCCCCCAATAGCTCCCAGCGATCCTCATCAAGAGGCTCGTTGGACTCAAAGGAGATGGCCAGCGAGACACCGTCGGCCGCTTACTCTCCCAAGGCCAAGGGAGACGACGAGGTACTCTACCAAAGGACCTTCCCAGACCAGGGGGAGGCTCAGGAGCCTGCCATGGCGGCGCCGGAAGGTGACACCTCGGCCGCCGGACACATGGGGGAACACACCCCCATGGAGACTAACGATGGGGGCCGTGCTCAATTTGCCCCCCCATATGAGCACGAATCCGGTGACCCAAACGGCCCCGGAGTCTGACAAGTGGCTTCCTTCAAGAGAAAGAGGCATGCTTGTCCCGCCAGCGACCTCTGTCCAACCAGAGGCGTCGGACAATCTATTGGAAGTGCTACGGGGTGCTTCCATTGTGGAAGAACACCGTATCCTTATAGGTATGGTGATTGAGAAGGTTCAGTCCGTTAAAAGCGGACTAACCGAAGCCTGCAGCAGCTTGTTGACATGTTTTGAGGTAAGCGACATTTAACCGAGAAAATTCCCCACATAGACAGTAGCCCCTGAGACATTGTCCGGTGTTCAAAAGGAAAAACTGGACAGAGGATCAATTAAATTTCACAAGAAACTAATCAAACTGTGTCTGATGTGAATAAGCAGGCATCGCTACTGGCAGTGACCGCTCATACTGCCGAAGTCTCCGGACTAAAGCAGAGACTAGAACGGGCCGAAGAGGAGCTCAGCCAGGCGAGGAAGCAGCTGGAAGACCAGCAAGGTATGTAGTGACTCGCAATGTATTCGGAAAGAATAAATCATGTATACTGACCGTACTGTTATGATATGTGTAGGGGTGACGACCGAGGTCAAGGCCCTGAAAAAGGCCCTGGCCGAAGCCGAGGGGAAAGTCATCAAGGAGCAAGCCGCTTTGAAGAAGCTGAAGGCCCGGCTGAACGAGGTCCGGCAAGAGCTCCAAGACGCAGTGAAGAAGTACGAGACCCTGGAGGCAATGTTTCAGCTCGAGAGACCGAACTCTCCCAGGCTCGTCAAAGCGCGGAAGCAGCCCAGGTTGAAGCCCAGGGTGCCCTCCAAGAGATCCAAGAGGCCAGGAAGATCGCGGCGGGTAAGGCATTTAGTATGCAAAGTAAGTATATGAAGAAGAAGTATTTCTTACTAACCCGGATTTGGAGTTCTCCAGGGGCCTTCGCAGATCTGCCGCGCAGTGTATCCAACGCCACGGAGTTATTCCGAGCCGAAGAAGGGAGCTCCACAGAGAAATTGTTCTGGTCGCAGTATCTTGCGCCAGAGCATCCCGTGCCCTTCACCGATCAGTTGAAACAGCTGGTGGAGCTGCATAAGGTGGCCGAGCTAGCCATGCAGGATTTGATAATATGTCTATGGCCAGCCGAAGCTATGCCTGGCAGCTACTTCGGACTCGTGAAGCGGCTGGTGAACGCCTGTCCTCGGCTGGACGTCGTCAAGCGATCGTACTGTATTGAAGGTGCGCGCATGGCCTTCCCCGCTGCAAGATGTGGTGGGAGAATATGGACGCCGTCGAGCTGACCAAGGGGCCGCCGGAGGGCAAGGAGCACCACACACCCGAGCGTTATTTTGCAGATGTCCTAGAGGGGTCTCGCATTGTAGCAACGCAGTGTGGGCAAGACATTATTTTCGAATGAATACATTCATATTGTCTTTGCCTTGTATGATGAAACAAAACTTTTATGTAATATAATGCTTGTTCTGTTTTAATTTTTTCCTCCTATGCGGCCGTGTTGTATGAAATCTGAGGGTTGGCCAGTCGTCGGCTTCTGCCCTCACGTAGGTAGTACGGAGGTGTTCGGGATGGAATCTAAACAATCTTGATCCAATTATATGGTCCTTTAAGGAGTTGTTTAGCGCAATGAACCAGGCAATCAGACTATGTGGCTTTAATGCTCTCACTTAGCCATAGGAGTTTGACAATAAAACACAGGCGCAACCCCTAGTATCTGAACCAGAGTGCTATAGGCGTCTGATCGGGAAGTACCGATCCTTTGCTTAATGCGGTAGAAATCTCCGAGGATTTGCAACCTCCGAATAGCTGACCAGCTCTCGCCGCATCATGACAGTCTGTTTTCGGCTTTCTCTACTGAGGTGCTCCTTTAGATAAACCGCACAATCGTAGTAGTTCTCCCTTTACTACCTTAGCCGATGTAGCGGAACGTAAGGTAGCAAGCACAGGAGCTGGGCAACCCAACTATTGACCAAATACATGATTGGGAGCCAATGCATATAATGCTAAATTTGGGGTGCCGAACTATACTGTAAAAGTGTTCGGACTTTTGTTGCAATGTTGTGGGGTGCTAGAAGCCCCTGGCAAATTGAAATTCACCAGAGTATATGGGTGTTTTTTTTGACAAAAAGGATAGTAGGGGGAAAACCCCTACTGTGATCACTTCATATATCGATATAAATGGGAGGTTTATATAGACATATCAACTACAAGACAAGGCACTGCCTATCCACCTGGGGGTGTGGATGTCCAACTAGCTAAAAGGAGAGGAGAGGGCTATACTACAGAAGTACAATAGTTGATCATAGCATCTCTATGTGCTGCTTTAACCCTATGTTGCAATAAGGACAAGTCTTCTTTGAATCTTGTGAGCCAAGAATCCACACTGGGGGGGGGCAGACTTCTGAAATGCTTGTTGTTTCTCTCCTTCCAAATGCTCCAAGTTGCGGTCAAAACTGTTTCATAAAAGAATGTGTTCGGCCATGTATCCTTAGTGGTTTGAAGAAGGTTGAGGCGGCAAAGGAACGTCGGCCAAACAATATTTAGTCTAGCCCAGCAGCTCTAGCTAAACGGGCAGGAGAAAACCATGTGATCCACAATTTCTTCAATGGGTTGGCCGTAGAGGATACAGTTGAAATTATTGCCAATATTGTAGTGCCTCCTCTTCAACATGTTGCGCGTGTTGAGTCTATCATGAAACAATAACTAGCCAAAAACTTTGATCTTCATTGTGCATTTGGAATTCCAGAGTTGACTGAAAGCTTAATGTGACACAACATCTCGAAAGTAGTTGTTGTAGTAATCTCTTGGTTTGTACAGCGTGGCCCACCAGGAATAATGCCAAACATCATGTGGAGAGGTCGATGGAGATATCCATGGCTACTGTTCAATATCATGGATCTCAGCAAGAGCCTGGGGAGAGACAGGAAGATGAAAGGTTGCATGCATGTCCATATTGGCCATTGCCTTCGCGACCGACACGTCCTCCTGCATGGCGAACGAGAAGGCACGAGGGTGCGAGATTTGCAGCACATCCTCTCTCCAGAGATCTTTCCAAAAAGGGTCGAATTGGCATCTACCAGCTGAACCCGAGAAATTCCATGATAGGTGGGGGTCAGCTTAAGAATGCCCTTCCACCAGAACGAACCAACCGGGTCCACATCATGTGGAATTTTGCCATCATACTAATTATCCTAGATGAGGTTGACCCAAGGCACATCAAGTCTATTAAAGAATTTGTGAAGGAATTTCAAGAGCAAGGCCTCATTGTGAATCTTTAGGTTAATCACCCCTAACCCACCATTTTTCTTAGGTCGACACACCAAATCCCAAGCAGCCAAAGAGTTGCATTTGTCGCCGTGCTCAGTTTTCTTTGTCCAGAGACATCTGCATCTAATCTTATCAAGGATCTCAATGAGCTTGGGAGGGAATTTGAGAGTGCACATAGCAAACACCAGAAGAGACGTGACCGATGCATTTAACCTAGAAAGCTTACCACCATGCGACATCATTGCAATGGTGGGAGTCAGCTGTCTTTCTAGGTGGCAGACCAAGGGCATAAAATCTTGGAATGTAGGTTGAGTCGTGCCCAAGGGAAGGCCTAGGTAGGTGAATGGCATAGAACCAATGGGACATCCAAAGGCTCTAGCCAAATTAGCCGTGGAAGATGTATCAAGATTAATCAGGGTCAATGTTGACTTGTGGAAATTAATCTTGAGGCCAATGGAGGAGGCATAATCAGACATAATCTCCTTAACTAGTGTGGCTTGTTGAATGCATGCAGGAAGGACAATGAGCGTGTCGTCCGCATATTGAAGAACCAGATAATCAGTCTGACCAATGCATGGAAAGGGTAGGGCAAGCCTGCCTTGACGAAACACATCATTGATTGCGGCTTGAAGTAACTCTGCAGCAAGGACAAAGATAAGCAACGAAAGAGGGTCTCCTTGACGAACCCCGCATCTGCATGGGAATTGTCGGCCGAGCACGCCATTCAATAGGACGGAAGATCGGCCAGATGAGAAAAGGTAGTTAATCCAGGATATCCAACGGTCATTGAAGCCCATATGACGCATGATGTTGATCACGGGCTCGTGCGCAACAGTTTCAAATGCCTTTGCAAAATCGAGCTTGAGAAGGATGATCTCCCTTCCAGACATGTGGCATTGATGAATATAATCATAGGCCCATGCAAGGCAATCTTGGATGGTTCCCCCCTTAAGAAATCCATATTGGTTGTGGTGCACTAGTTTCAAGATTATGCGTTGCAAACAATTGGCTAGAAGCTTCGTCAGTAGTTTTAGACAACAATTAAGAAGGGTGATCGGTCTGTAATCATTTACTGAGGCAGGCGCATTAACCTTGGGGATCAGTGTAATGAGGCCATCGTTGATACTGGTGATGTCAAGGTTTCCATCATATAATTGTGAGCACAACAAATAAAAGTCATGCTTGACTATTGGCCAGCAAGCTTTGAGAAAAGATGCACTAAAACCATCAGGTCCCGGGGCACGATCCAGAGGCATTTCCTTGACAACACTATTGATTTCATCTGGAGTGATGGCTTAGTAAGGATGTCGAGATTATTGGCCCATTGGATTAATGAAGGTAAATCAAACTTCATAGCACACTGAGCAGTTGTCCCCAACCTGGCTTTGTAAGTGGAGTGAAGGAGCGCCTCCTTACCAGGGTGATCATCAACCACCCTGTCATCCTCAGTGCGGAGCGAGGCAATGTTGTTCTTACGGTATCGCTCAGTGGCGATCGCTTGGAAGAATTTAGTGTTCTCGTCTCCAAACTTGATCCACCGGATAGTGCATCGCTTTTTCCAGTAAATCTTCTGATACTTAAGCAGCCGAAGAAGATGAGCTTTAAGGATGTTTCGAAAATTTGCTTCTGGGAGAGAAAGGCAACGCTTGTTTTCCAGTTCATCTAGATCCGCCAGAACATCATTACAATTAGTGATCACAATAGAAAGCCAAGAGATATTCTTACTCCAAATCTTAAGGGCGTGTCGAAGGCTTTGAACTTGTGACTAAGCGTGGCCGCAACATTTTTTTTGGGAACTTGCTTAGCCCAAACCTGTTGCACCACCTCCAAAAACCCCGGGTGTAAGATCCATTATGATTCGAAGCAGAAGAGTTTGCTGCGAGGGATCTTAGTTTCAAAAGTAACGGTGTAGGGTATATGATCGTAAACTGGCTTGCCCAGGGGTTTAACCATGGTTTTAGGATACGAGTGGGTCCAGTGGAGGGAGGTGAGAAACCAATGAATCTGCTCGAGGAGGGGGGTCCTGCTGCATGTTACTCCACGTGTAAGATCTACTCTGGACTGGTATCTTAATAAGTTATTGCTTGCGAATTATATCATTAAAAGTTATCATATCATTCAGATCCCCCCAGGCTTGTTGCGGTTATCAGAGACTCGCATATAGTGAAAATCACCAAGGAGTAGCCAATCATGCGCATTATGTATTTGGACTTCGTACAACCAGGAAGTAAACGCGGTGCGATCTTCCCCCGTGCATGGGCCATAAACGTTAGCGAGCGACCGAGCTTGCGACGACTGAGTACTGACGAAACTGACTACTAGCGCAAAAATGTCAGAAAACACAACCGTACCCGTAGATAAAGCGCTTTTCAAGACAGTGAGAATACCACCAAATGATCCGCGTGAAGGAACAAAAGCAAAGCGATCGAATTGTTTAGGGAAACAAATTTTAAGGAACGCCAAAGAAACATCATGCATTTTGGTTTCCTGCAGACAAACCACCACACAACCACTAGCGATGATTGCATTAGAGAGAGCCAACTGCTTCTTCTCCGAATTGAGCCTTCTGATGTTCCAAGAGAGTACATTCCAGCATCACAGTGGCGGCATGACAGAGGCAAATATCACTCCCGGGAGGAGGCCGCCTGATCCTAAACATCAGACGGACTAGCAGCCGACAAGGTGGCAAGCAAGGCTTCAGTAGTTAAGTCTTCAGCAGGAATAGCACACCTATGGACACCAATCTCCTACAACATGGCAATTGGAGTAGGAGGAGGAACTGCATCATCAATCCTGGGAGCGGAGTTGGAGGATCCAATAGTTGGCATCAGACGAGGCTTGACCTTGGAGGGAGCCACACACGAGTCCTTAGGAGCATGGATCTTGAAGCCATTGAACTTGTTGGATTGCTGGCTGCGTCTAACTTCATATGTGGAAATAGGGGCAGCAACTCTGGAGTGCCTGGGCCTTGGCTCAATGTGCTCAGGTGGAGGCGCACTTTCAGTTATCATAGGAGCAGAATTCATAACAGAAATTTCAGAGCTAGTCGCAACAGAGGCATCGGCTTCCCCATGGATCAGATTAGTGTCAGTGTTGTGTGTTCCAACAGCAAATTCAGGAAGCTCGTCAACGACCACAACAGTGTGCGTACCATCACTGAGTTCAGATAGCTCCTCAATGACCACAGACGAGGAAGAAGGCAAGGTATGACTGTCAGACTGCATCAGAGAGAAGTGCAAACCAGCAGTATCCTGGGAAACTCTGACATCCACCACAACAGAGTTGTTCCTTAAGCCGTACCCTTCACTCCTGGGACCAAAATTTACAATGATCGAGCGCAGAGCACTAAAACTAAAGTTGTTGAGTTGCTACCTAGGGATTGGATCATTCAGAAGGATTCCTAGAAGCTCATCCCCATCTGCAGACAACCCAAATCAAAGGCCCCGAGAGTGAACACTCACTAAGACTAACAAAGAATCAGGATTCACAGCAGGTACAGAATCTGCAGCAACCATAATAGGCATAAAACCTAGTTCAGACTGGGTACAGCTGGAGGAGTCAGAGACAGTAATAGAATCATTCCAAGCCTAATACGCATTATTAGTGAGATTGTCCTCATGAACTAAGCCATGCTGAACAGTCAGACCCTGCGCCGCCAACCATGCCTGTATCTTATAGAATTACTAGAAAGGAAAAGACAAAAAGAAAGAAAAAGGAAGAACGAGTGGTAAGCTAGAGACGTGAAAATTTGGGCCGCAAACTGTTTCTATTACAATGTCATTGGTGCGTTAAAGCGCATTTATACAAGTGGTGTAATAAGCAGAAAGGCTATTTACTATGCCTTCACCAAGAGAGAGAGCTGTGTATGGGTCCTGAAGATAGGTAAAGGGGTCGTTAAAGAGACCACCTAGGAGTTTTCCAGTACGTCCATGCTTCTTGTTGTTTTGGTGTTTTCGTCCTTCGAAAATAATCGATGGTCAGGCCGCCAGAAAAGGCCTGTAAAAAGGAAAAAAACAAAATAAAAAAGGAAATAGTGAAAGCATGAGTGTCCGGGGCGGTCAAGCTGTATTGCAGATCACAAGCTGATTATGCCTCCATCTGGGTCCATGGTATTTTTAGTGCGTAATTATGTACATGTGGTACGATGGCCGCCACTTGGTCAGGACGGGGACGAAGGCCAAATTGCTAGTCGAGCTCCTAACGAGCCGAGATGTCCTTCTGCGGGGTGGTTCAGACTCTCTTGACAGTGTGTGAGGGATTGGCCGCCTAATTGAGGTTCTGCTTGGCACGGCTGCCCAGTACCTCTGCTGCTAAAGCAGCGGTGTTCTCCTCAATGCGAAGGGAGCGTTCCGTATTTCCATTGACTGTTATGACGTCGCGCGGTCCGGGCATCTTAAGCTTGAGATAAGCGTAGTGTGGCACCACATTGAATCGAGCAAATGCGGTTCGTCCGAGCAGTGTGTGGTAGCCGCTGTGAAAGGGGACGATATCGAAGATTAACTCTTCACTTTGGAAGTTGTCCGGAGACTCGAGGACAACCTTTAGAGTGATTGAGCCCGTGCAGCGGGCCTCTACGCCTGGTATGACTCCTTTAAAGGTAGTCTTTGTGGGCTTGATCCGCGATGGGTTAATGCCCATTTTGCGCATTGTATCCTGACAGAGCAAGTTGAGGCTACTACCACCATCCATCAGGACTTGCGTTAGGTGGAACCCATCAATTATTGGGTCCAGGGCCAGTTCGGCTGAACTGCCATGACGGATACTGGTCGGATGATCCCGGCGATCAAAAGTGATCGGGCATGACGACCATGGATTAGATTTTGGGGCGACTGGCTCTATCGCGTAGACATCCCTGAGTGCGCGCTTGCGCTCCCTTTTGGGGATGTGGGTAGCGTATATCATGTTTACCGTTTTGACCTGAGAAGGGAACTTCTTCTGTCCCCCTCTGTTCAGCAACCGGGGCTCCACGTCGTCGTCTTCGCTTTGCGATCCCTTATCCTTGTTTTCGGCATTTAGCTTGTCGACCTATTTAAAAACCCAACAATATCTATTGTTATGATTGGGCGGTTTGTCTGGGGTGCCATGAATCTGGCACGGATGATCAAGTATGCGGTCCAGGCTAGATGGGCCCGAATTGTTCTTTTTGAACTGCTTCTTCCGCTGACCAGGCTTAGAGCCATTGAATCCGTCATTGACCGTCGTATCCTCGTTGTTTTCATTGTTATTCGACGTCTGTACTTGTTGCGTTGAGACTTGTTGTTGCTATGTTTAGCTTCAGGGGTGCCGACATCGCTTGCATTGTTTTTGCTGCGGGCCAGCCAACTATCCTCGCCCACGCAAAAGCGGGTCATGAGTGCCATGAGTGCCGCCATGGACTTTGGCTTCTCTTGGCCGAGGTGGCGGGTGAGCCATTCGTCGCAGATGTTGTGTTTAAAGGCCGCTAGGGTTTCGACATCTGGACAGTCGACTATCTGGTTCTTTTTAGTTAGGAACCTGGTCCAGAATTTCCTGGCGGACTCTCCGGGCTGTTGAACTATATGGCTTAGGTCATCGGCGTCCGGAGGTCGAACGTATGTACCTTCAAAGTTCTCCAGGAAGGCTTCTTCCAAGTCCTCCCAGCTGCCGATGGAGTTTTCAGGCAGGGTGTTCAACCAGTGCCGTGCTGGTCCTTTGAATTTCAGGGGGATGTACTTAATGGCATGCAGGTCATCACCGCGGGCCATATGAATGTGGAGAATGAAGTCTTTGATCCATACCGCGGGGTCTGTGGTGCCATCATATGATTCTATATTCACAGGTTTGAACCCTTCTGGGAATTCATGTTCCATGACTTCGTCGGTGAAGTAATGAGGGTGTGCGGCGCCTCTATATCGGGCCGTATCATGACATAGCTCTGATGGGGTCCGTCTGCGGCTTTCCGCCCGCACGTGATTGTGTTTGTCATGTTCGAACAGGTGGCCGTCATCGCGTGTGAGGGCACGTCCTCGTGATCCGTAGATCGATCTGGTATATCCTGCTTTATTGTTCAGGTCATGTCAAAAGTCATATGTATGACCGTGAGTTGATTTACCTCTACCTTTGCGATGAGGCGGGGCGGTCTGGTGTTCGGCTTGAGTTGCCGCTTTGTCCCGACCACGTGGTGGTCAGTCAGCCGCATTGCGCGATGGTGGTATGTGTTCCGGCGCCTCGTCATTGAGCTGAGGTAGTAACTTGCGCTTCTGGTAGCTTTTGGTCGGGCGCTTGAGGCCGTATTCTTCGGCTACTAGGACGTCAGTCCATTTATCGTTGCACAGATCTTGGTCATCTTGAATCTGCTGCTGCTTCTTTTCCAGGCTCCTTGCAGTGGCTATTAGCTGGCGCTTGAAGCGCTCCTTCTCGAGAGGTTCCTCAGGCACGATGAAATCCTCGGTGCCGAGGCTCGCCTCATCCTCGGAGAGCAGAAGATAATTACTATCCTCCGAGTCCTCGTGCGTGGCTTGTTTACCAGGGCAAACCTGCCCATCTTCCCATTCGTCCTGTTCAGTATCTGCGTCAACGGGGTCTTCGTTGTCTTCGGCACCTTCCGGAGTGTTACCTTCTCCTGTGCCCGTGTTGCTATCTTTACCGCGACGTGACATAGAGCGGCGCCGTTGACGCCGGTGTTTCGATTGTATCTCAAAAGGTTTATCCTCGACTGGATCTTCTTTGTCGTCGCCGTAGTTCTCCTTTGGTGCATCCACCATGTATACGTCGTACGATGAAGTGGCCGTCCAGCGTCCAGTGAACGGCGGGTCCTGGGCCTCTTCTTCTCCGGCATCTTCGTCCATACCGTTGATTTCATCGGAGCCGTAATCGAGCATGTCAGTTAAGTCTTCGACAGTGGCTATAAAGTGGGTGGCGGGTGGGACGCGAAATTCCCTGTCATCAGCTTCTAGTTCGAACTGGATATAGTTCGGCTGTGAATCCCCCCCGCTAAGGATAGATTTTTTAATGAATTCAACACATTGCCCAAGGGTGAGTGCCGGAAGATGTCCGTGGCACTGAATTTGGCGATCGGTAACCGATCAGGATCCACATGCGCGGACACGTATAGTTCGGAACTTATAACCGGAAACTAGTCCGTAGCTCCAGAGATACAGATGTTACTTGAAGTTAATTCCGTGTGCGGATCCAACGCCATAGAGTTTGCGGCCTCCGTGGCAGGGTTGGGCTTCTTGTCCTCGGATGGCGCGGCTTGTTCCGGATCTAAGGCCAGAGCGGTTACAGGTGCAATTTCCTGGGTATAGCCCGATGACATATCTAAGTCATGTTCATCGAGGTGACGGGGAGCTGTTGCCGTGGTATCGAATCCGTCGAAGATCAAGTCTTAGCGGATATCTGCGACGTACTTCAAGCTCCCGAATCTGACCTGACGGCCAGGGGCGTAGCTGTCGATCTGCTCCAGATGGCCAAGCAAGTTGGCCCGCAGTGCGAAGCCGACGAACACAAAGATCGGTCCGGGGAGGAAGACCTCCCCTTGGACAGCATCGTTGTGGATGATTGAAGGAGCCATCAAACCTTTTGAGTACGGCACAGTGGAACTCTCAATGAAAGCACCAATGTCGGTGTCGAAACCGGCAGATCTCGGGTAGGGGGGCCCGAACTCTGTGTCTAGGATCGATGGAAACAGGAGATGGGGGACATAATGCTCTACCCAAGTTCGGGCCCTCTCTATGGAGGTAATACCCTACTCCTGCTTGATTGATCTTGATGAATATAAGTATTACAAGAGTTGATCTACCACGAGATCGTAATGGCTAAACCCTAAGAATCTAACCTGGCTATGATTATGAGGATTCCGCCTATCTACGGACCTAGCCCTCCTGTTTATATAGACACGGGAGGGATCTAGGGTTACACAAGGTCGGTTACAAAGAAAGGAATCTTCATAGTTGGTCGCCAAGCTTGCCTTCCACGACAAGGAGAGTCCTATCCGGACACGGGTGGAGTCTTCGGTCTTTGTATCCTTTCGGCCCATCAGTCCGACCCACATCCAATAGATCAGATACCCGAGGACCCCTTAGTCTAGGACTCCCTCAGTGTACCCTTATTGCAGAATTTTCATCAATACGGGCGTGGGTAACCCAACCGTGCCATTTACACAGCCCTTGGGAATAGGTGAGTTTTTAGGCAAGTGGGGAGGCCTTCAATATTCACTAACTTTATAAGGGGATAAGGATTCCCCCCTTCTTCTCCCACGCCTTCTCTCTTCCTCTACCCTTCCATTCTTGATCTCCAGCGCCCAAGTTCTCATCTTTCCAACTCAAGAAAGCACTCAACCATGTCCGAATCCTGAGGTCAAGGCAAGTGGATCGCCTCCTCCGTCCAGGAGAAGGACATTACTGAGCTTCGAGTGGCTAGGTACCTAGCGAAAGAAATCGCCCACCGCCTTCCAGCCAAGGGGAAAATCATCCCCACACTGAAGCCCAATGAGAGGGTGGTATTCATCCCCCATTTCTTCCGTAGGCTAGGGTTTCCACTCCACCCCTTCGTCCGCGGGCTAATGTAATATTACGGGATAGACTTCAATGATCTATCCCCGAACTCTTTCCTCAACATCTCGGTGTTCATCGTCGTATGTGAGGCCTTCCTCCGTGTTCAACCCCACTTTGGGCTGTGGCTCAAGGTCTTCAACATGAAACCGAAGGTGGTGGACGGCCAACACGCAGAGTGCGGAGGCTCCATGGTGAGTAAGCTGACCAACGTCTCCTGGCCAAAGTGCACTTTTATAGAGACGGTCAAAGAATGGCAGAAACTGTGGTTCTACATCATAGAACCCCGCGAGGCCACGTGGGTCGCGACTGCCAAATTCAACCCCGGTGTTCCGATGCGACTCACCTCTTGGGTTGAGAAGAGCCTGAACTAGTGTTCGCCAGATGAGCTGATGGTGCTGCAGACACGCGTTCAAAGCATCATGGACAAGGATGTCAAACTTGTCGATATAATCCAGGTGATGCTAGTTCGCCAGATTCTCCCGTGCTAGAGCCGGAGCCTCCCTCTATGGGAGTTCAATCCGAAGAAGCACCATACCCTAAGAGGCTCTTCGAAACCACTCACGAAGACGCCTGGAAGTTGCTCTTCAAGGGCAACGAGACACCGCCGCCATAGATTCGGACCGCGGGCATGATATCAACCACCTCGCCAATGAGGTGTGTTATTTTTAATGCATCCCATACTTGCTTGTTTCAAGGATGATATCTAAGCTTTTATCATCGTTGCTTCTTCATGACTGGATGAAGAGGGCGAAGCGGATCCAGTGTCCGGCTCCGCTGCCTGAAGAACCAGTCATCCCGCGCTTAGAGAAGATGCTGGTGTCGGCGCCCTATACGGCGCTAGTGAAGAAGGCCACGGGGAAGGCCAAGGGAAAGGCCAAGGGGGTCCGGAGTGGCCCCCGCCGCAAGGGCGCTTCGGACGCGACGTTCGAAGACAAGACCCGCTCCTCCGCCGCTGAAGACGGTGACGATGAGGAGGGGGAAAGCGATTCTCCCCCTGATGGGGGCAGGAAGAAGAGGGCGGCCTCCACAATTCTAGAGGCGGAGGCGCCCAAGAAGGGGAAAGGCCCTCTCAAGGGCAGCTCGGCATGGGACATCGACAACAGTCCAGAGTGGCGCCCCCGGAACAAGCCCCTGGCCGCGTCGTGAGTGCTAAGAACTCGTACACGTCCATTTATCCGGCTTTTCCACCTTATGATATTTTATACTCCCTCCATTCCTAAATATAGGGTGTATAGTTTTTGGCACGGAAAATAAAAAGTGCACATGAAGGGAAAATTTCACAAGTTTTGAGCAAAACTACAACTGACTAATTGACATGAGAAAATAGAGGAGCTTGCCCTATGTAAGGAAATGTAATCAAGTCCCTTAAAAAGTTATCCAAATGAGTGGTGCAAGGCAATACACCTTATATTTTGAACTTTTTCTCAAAAAACTATACACCTTATATCAAGGAAGAGAGGGAGTATGATTTAATCATGTTATTGCAGTCCGGCCCATGACACCTTCTAGCGATCCACATCAAGGGGCTCGTTAGACACAAAGGAGATGGCCAGCGAGACACCACTGGTCGCTTACTCTCCCAAGGCAAAGGGAGACGATGAGGTGCTCTCCCAAAGGACCTTCCCAGGCCAGGGAGAGGTTTAGGAACCCGCCATGGCGGTGCCGGAGGGCGACACCTCGGCCGCCGGGCACATGGGGGAACAGTCCCCCATGGAGATTACCGACGGGGGTCGTGCTCAATTCGGCCCCCATATGAGCACGGATCTGGAGACCCATACGGCCCCGAAGCCCGACAAGCAGCTTCCTTCAAGAGAAGGGGGCGTGCCCGTCCCTTCGGCGACCTCTGTCCAACTAGAGGCGCCGGACAATCTATTGGAAGCGCTACGAGGCGCTTCCATTGTGGAAGAACACCGTACCCTTATGGGTACGGTGATTGAGAAGGTTCAGTCCGTTAAACGCGGACTGACCGAAGCCTGCAGCAACCTGCTGACAGGTTTTGAGGTAAGTGGCATTGAACCGAGAAATCCCCACATAGACAGTAGCCCCTGAGACACTGTCCGGTGTTCGAAAAGAAAAGCTGGAAAGAGGATCAATTAAATTTCGTAGGAAACTAACCAAACTGTGTCTCATGTGAATAAGTAGGCGTCGCTGCTAGCCGCGACTTCTCACACTACCGAAGTCTCCGGACTGAAGCAGAAACTGGAGTGGCCGAAGAAGAGATCGACCAGGCGAGGAAGCAGCTGGAAGACCAGCAAGGTATGCAATGGTTCTCTATATATTCGGAAAGAGTACATGATGTATACTGACCGTAGTGTTATGATATGTGTAGGGGCGACGACCGAGCTCAAGGCCCTGAAAAAGGCATTGGCCGAAGCCGAGGGGAATGCCGTCAAGGAGCAGGCCGCTCACAAGAAGCTGAAGGCCCGGCTGAACAAGGTCCGGCAAGAGCTCCAAGACGCGGTGAAGAAGTACGAGACCCTGGAGGGCGATGTTTTGGCTTGAGAGACTGAACTCTTCCAGGCTCGTCAAAGCGCAGAAGCAGCCCGGGTTGAAGCCCAGGGTGCCCTCCAGGAGATCCAAGAGGCCAGGAACATCGCGGCGGGTAAGGCTTTTAGTATGCAAAGCAAGTATATGAAGAAGAAGTATTTCTTACTAACACGGATTCGGAGTTCTCCAGGAGCCTTCGCAGATCTGTCGCGTAGTGTGTCTGACGCCGCGGAGTTCTTCCGAGCCGAAGAAGGGAGCTCCACGGAGAAATTGTTCTGGTCGCAATATCTTGCGCCAGAGCATCCCGTGCCCTTCACCGATCAGCTGAAACAGCTGGTGGAGCTGCATAGGGCAGCCGAACTAGCCATGAAGGATTTGATAATCTGGCTATGGCCAGCCGAAGCTATGCCCGGCAGCTACTTCGGACTCATGAAGCAGCTCATGAATGCCTGTCCTCGGCTGGATGTTGTCAAGCGATCGGCCTGTATTGAAGGTGCGCATGGCCTTCGCCCGCTGCAAGATGTGGTGGGAGAAGATGGACGCCGTCGAGCTGACCAAGGGGCCGCTAGAGGGCAAGGAGCACCGCACACCCGAGCGCTATTTTGCAGATGTCCTAGAGGGGTCTCGCATTGTAGCAATGCAGTGTGGGCGAGACATTATTTTCGAATGAGTACATTCATGTTATCTTTGCCTTGTATGATGAAACAAAACTTTTATGTAATATAATGCTTGTTATGTTTTAAATTTTTCCTCCTGTGCGGCTGTTTTGTGTGAAATCTGAGAGTTGGCCAGTCGTCGGCTTCTGCCCCCATGTAGGTAGTACAGATGTGTTCGGGATGGAATCTAAACAATCTTGTTCCAATTATATGGTCCTTGAAGGAGTTGTTTAGCGCAACGAACCAAGCAATGATACTATGCGGCTTTAACGCCCTCACTTAGCAATAGGAGTTCGACAATAAAACATGGCGCAGCCCCTGGTATCCGAACCAGAGTGCTATAAGCGTCTGATCGGGCAGTGCCGATCCTTCGCGTAATGCGAAGAAATCTCCAACGATTTGCAACCTCCGAACAGCTGACCAGCTCTCGTCGCATCATGACAGTCAGTTTTCGGCTTTCTCTACTGAGGTGCTCCATTGGATGAACCAAGGCACAATCGTAGTTGTTCTCCCTTTACTACCTTAGTCGATATAGAGGAACGTAAGGTAGCAAGCACAGGAGCCGGGCAACCCAACTATTGACCAAAGACATGATTCGGAGCCAATGCATATGGTGCTAAATTCGGGGTGCCGAACTATACTGTAAAAGTGTTCGGACTTTTGTTGCCATGTTGTGGGGCGCTATGAAGCCCCTGGCAAATTGAAACGCACCCGAGTGTACGGGTGTTATCTGATAGAATTACCAGAAAGGAAAAGACAAACAGAAATAAAAAGGAAGAACCAGTGGTAAGCTAGAGCCATGAAAATTTGGGCCGCAAACTATTTCTATTACAATATCATTGGTGCATTAAAGTGCATTTATACAAGTGGTGTAATAAGCATAAAGGCTATTTACTATGCCTTCACCAAGAGAGAGCTGCGTATGGGTCCTGAAGATAGGTAAAGGGATCGTTAAAGAGACCACCTAGGAGTTTTCCAGTACGTCCATGCTTCTAGTTGTTTTGGTGTTTTTATCCTTCAAAAATAATCGATGGTCAAGCCACCAGAAAAGGCCTGTAAAAAAAGGAAAAAAGAAAAGAAAAAAGGAAAATAGTGAAAGTATGAGTGTCCGGTGTGGTCAAGCCGTATTATGGATCACAAGCTGATTATGCCTCCATCCGGGTCCATGGTATTTTTAGTGCGTAATTATGTACGCGTGGTACGATGGCCGCCACTTGGTCAGGACGGGGACGGAGGCCAAATTTCTAGTCGAGCTCCTGACGAGCCGAGATGTCCTTCTGCAGGGTGGTTCAAACTCTCTTGACATTGTGCGAGGGATCGGCCGCCGAATTGAGGTTCTGCTGGACACAGCCGCCCAGTACCTCTACTGCTAAAGCAGCGGTGTGCTCCTCAGTGCGGAGGGAGCGTTCCGTATTTCCATTCACTATTATGACACCGCGCGGTCCAGGCATCTTAAGCTTCAGATAAGCGTAGTGTGGCACCGCATTGAATCGAGCAAATGCGGTTCGTCCGAGCAGTGCGTGGTAGCCGCTGCGAAAGGGGACGATATCGAAGATTAACTCTTCACTTCGAAAGTTGTCCGGAGACCCGAGGACAACCTCTAGAGTGATTTAGCCCGTGTAGCGGGCCTCTACGCCTAGTATGACTCCTTTAAAGGTAGTCTTTGTGGGCTTGATCCGCGATGGGTTAATGCCCATTTTGCGCATTATATCCTGATAGAGCAAGTTGAGGCTACTGCCAACGTCCATCAGGACTCGCGTTAGGTGGAACCCATCAATTATTGGGTCCAGGGCCAGTGCAGCTGAACCGCCATGACGGATACTGGTCGGATTATCCCGGCGATCAAAAGTGATTGGGCATGACGACCATGGATTAAATTTTGGGGTGACTGGCTCTATCGCGTAGACGTCCCTGAGTGTGCGCTTGCGCTCCCTTTTGGGGATGTGGGTAGCATATATCATGTTTACCGTTTTGACATGAGGAGGGAACTTCTTCTGCCCCCCTGTGTTCGGCGGTTGGGGCTCCTCGTCGTCGTCTTCGCTTTGCGATCCCTTATCCTTGTTTTCGGCATTTAGCTTGCCGGCCTGTTTAAAAACCCAACAATCTCTATTGGTATGATTTGGCAGTTTGTCTGGGGTGCCATGAATCTGGCACGGACGATCAAGTATGCGGTCTAGGATAGATGGGCCCGAATTGTCCTTTTTGAACTGCTTCTTGATACATCTCCATTGTATCTATAATTTTTGATTGTTCCATGCCAATATTCTACAACTTTCATATACTTTTGGCAACTTTTTATACTATTTTTGGGACTAACATATTGATCCAGTGCCCAGTGCCAGTTCCTATTTGTTGCATGTTTTTTGTTTCACAGAATATCCATATCAAACGGAGTCCAAATGGGATAAAAACTGACGGAGATTTTTTTGGAATATATATGATTTTTGGGAAGAAAAATCCACGCGAGACAGTGCCCGAGGGAGGCACGAGGCAGGGGGGCGCGCCCCACCCCGTGGGCACGCCCCTGACCGTCGTGGCCACCCTGTAAGGCAGTTGATGCCCTTCTTTCACCGCAAGAAAGCTAATATCCAGATAGAGATCGTGTTAAAATTTCAGCCCAAAAGGAGTTACGGATCTCCGGGAATATAAGAAATGGTGAAAGGGAAGAATCTGAGAACACGGAAACAAAGAGAGACAGAGAGACAGATCCAATCTCGGAGGGGCTCTCGCCCCTCCCACGCTATGCAGACCAAGGACCGGAGGGGAAACCCTTCTCCCATCTAGGGAGGAGGTCAAGGAAGGAGAAGAAGGAGGGGTCTCTCTCCCCCTCACTTCCGGTGGCACCGGAGTGCCACTGGGGGCCATCATCATCACCGCAATCTTCACCAACAACTTCACCACCATCATCACCAACTCTTCCCCCCTCTATGCAGCGGTGTAACCTCTCTCTTACCTGCTGTAATCTCTACTTAAACATGGTGCTCAATGCTAGATATTATTTCCCAATGATGTATGGCTATCCTATGATGTTTGAGTAGATCTGTTTTGTCCTATGGGCTATTTGATGATCAAGATTGGTTTGAGTTGCATGTTTTATTATTGGTGTTGTCCTATGGTGCTCTCCGTGTCACGCAAGTGTGAGGGATCCCCGCTATAGGGTGTTGCAATACGTTCATGTTTCACTTATAGTGGGTTGCGTGAGTGACTGAAACACAAACCCGAGTAAGGGGGTTGTTGCGTATGGGATAAAGAGGACTTGATGCTTTAATGCTATGGTTGGGTTTTACCTTAATGATCTTTAGTAGTTGCAGATGCTTTCTAGAGTTCCAATCATAAGTGCATATGATCCAAGTAGATAAAGTAAGTTAGCTTATGCCTCTCCCTGAAATAAAATTGCAATAACGATTACCGGTCTAGTTATCAATTGCCTAGGGACAAATAACTTTCTCGTAACAAAAAGCTCTTTACTAAAACTAACTTAGTTGTGTATTTATCTAAACAGCCCCTACTTTTTATTTACGTAATCTTTATTTGTGCGAACGTCAAGCGTGCGTAGAGTTGTATCGGTGGTCGATAGAACTTGAGGGAATATTTGTTCTGCCTTTAGCTCCTCATTGGGTTCAACACTCTTACTTATCGAAAACTGTTGCGATCCCCTACACTTGTGGGTTATCACTTCTTCCGTTGTCCAGGCTTAGAGCCACTGAATCCGGCATTGACCGTCGTATCCTCGTTGTTGTCATTGTTGTTTCGACGTTTGTACCTATTGCGTCGAGACTTGTCATTGCTATGTTTAGCTTCAGGGGTGCCGGCATCGCTTGCATTGTTTTTGCTACGGGCCAGCCAACTATCCTCGCCCGCGTAGAAGCGGGTCATGAGTGCCATGAGAGCCGCCATGGACGTTGGCTTCTCTTGGCCGAGGTGGCGGGCGAGCCATTCGTCGCGGATGCTGTGTTTAAAAGCTGCTAGGGCTTCAGCATCCGGATAGTCGACTATCTGATTCTTTTTAGTTAGGAACCTGGTCCAGAATTTCCTGGCGGACTCTCCGGGTTGTTGAACTATATGGCTTAAGTCATCAGCGTCCGGAGGTCGAACGTATGTACCTTGGAAGTTATCAAGAAGGCTTCTTCCAAGTCCTCCTGGCTGCCGATGGAGTTTTCAGGAAAGCTGGTCAACCAGTGTCATGCTGGTCCTTTGAGTTTCAGGGGGAGGTACTTAATGGCATGTAGGTCATCGCCGCGGGCCATATGAATGTGGAGAATGAGGTCTTCGATCCATACCGCGGGGTCTGTGGTGCCATCATATGATTCTATATT
The DNA here is from genome assembly GCF_018294505.1 of Triticum aestivum. Lineage (NCBI taxonomy): Eukaryota > Viridiplantae > Streptophyta > Magnoliopsida > Poales > Poaceae > Triticum > Triticum aestivum. Next base: position 456,404,538 of record NC_057800.1, read on the forward strand.
CACGGGTTTGAACCCTTCTGGGAATTCATGTTCCATGACTTCGTCGGTGAAGCAATGAGGGTGTGCGGCGCCTCTATATCGGGACGTATCGCAACGTAGCTCTGATGGGGTCCGTCTGCCGCTTTCAGCCCGCGTGTGACTGTGTTTGTCACGTCTGGTGGCCGCCGTCGCGTGTAGGGGCACATCCTCGCGATCCGTAGATCGATCTGGTATATCTTGCTTTGTTGTTCAGGTCATGTCAAAGGTCATATGTATGACCGTGAGCTGATTTACCTCTGCCTTTGCGATGAGGCGGGGCGGGCTGGTGTTCGGCTTGAGTTGCCGCTTTGTCCCGGCCACGTGGTGGTCGGTCAGCCGCATTGCGCGATGGTGGTATGTGCCCCGGTGCCTCATCGTCGAACTGAGGTAGTAACTTGCGCTTCGGGTAGCTTTTGGCCGGGCGCTTGAGGCCGTATTCTTCGGCTGCTAGAACGTCAGTCCATTTATCCTTGAGCAGATCTTGGTCAGCTTGAAGCTGCTATTGCTTCTTTTTCAGGCTCCTTACAGTGGCTATTAGTTGGCGCTTGAAGGGCTCCTGCTCAAGAGGTTCCTCAGGCATGATTAAATCCTCGGTGCCGAGGCTCACCTCATCCTCAGAGAGCGGAAGATAATTACTGTCCTCCGAGTCCTCATGCGTGGCCTATTTACCAGGGCTAACCTGCCCTTCTTCCCGTTCGTCCTGTTCAGTAGCTGCGTTAACGAGGTCTTTGTTGTCTTCGGCACCTTCCGGAGTGTTATCTTCTCCTGTGCCGGTGTTGCTACCTTTACTGCAGCGTGACTTAGAGCGGCGCCACTGACGCCGACGTTTCGATTGTATCTCAGGAGGCTTATCCTCGACTGGATCTTCTTCGTCATCGCCCCTGTTCTCCTTTGGTGCATCCACCATGTATACATTGTATGATGAAGTGGCCGTCTAGCGTCCGGTGAACGCCGGGTCCTGGGCCTCTTCTTCTCCGGCATCGTCGTCCATACCGTCGATGCCATCGGAGCCGTAATCGAGCATGTCAGTTAAGTCTTCGACAGTGGCTATAAAGTGGGTGGCGGGTGGGACGCGAAATTCCCTGTCATCAGCTTCTAGTTCGAACCGGATATAGTTCGACTACGAATCCCCCGCTAAGGATAGATTTTTAATGAATTCGGCACATCGCCCAAGGGTGAGTGCCGGAAGATGTCCGCGGCGCTAAATTCGGCGATCGATAACCGATCATGCTCGACATCCGCAGGCACACATGGTTCAGAACTTATAACCGGAAACAAGTCTGTAGCTCCGGAGACATAGATGTTACTTGAGGTTAAGTCCGTGTGCGGCTCCAACGCCATGGAGTCTGCGACTTCCGTGGCGGGGTTTAGCTTCTTATCCTCGGATGACGCAACCTACTCCGGATCTAAGGCCAGAGTGGTTACAGGTGCAATTTCCTGGGTATGGCCCGATGACAGATCTAAGTCATATTCATCGAGGTGACGGGGAGCGATTGCCGTGGTATCGAATTCGTCGAAGATCAAGTCTCTGACAATATCAGTGACGTAGTTCAAGCTCCCGAATCTGACCTGATGGCCAGGGGCACAGCTGTCGATCTGCTCCAGATGGCTGAGCAAGTTGGCCCGCAGTGCAAAGCCGCCGAACACCACTACAAAAAAATACACTTCCGTGATGATACGTGTTTGTCACAGTATGTCGCATTTTCTATCATGCATGCACATCCATGACGATTTTATGACAGAATCAAGATAGTCATACCTGTGCTGTCTTATAAGTGTTCCATGACATTACCAAAATTATCATGACGGAAGTGTCCACTTCCATGACAATAAATTGCGCGTCATAGAAGTGCTTTCGTCAAGGGTGACCGACACGTGGCATCCACCGTAACGGAACGCCGTTAAGCTATCGGGTCGGGTTTTGGATCCGATAACCCATCAACAGCCCCGACCAATGGGGATTTTCCATGTGTAAAATCATCATTGGCTGGAGGAGACACGTGTCAGGACTGTGTTGGCACATGTGTCACTCATCCAATGGGCGAGACGCGCCTATGATATGTTGACATGTGGACCGGCCCATCAAGTTTAAATGGGCCGGCCCAACTGACGGCCACAAGATTTTGCGGACCATAATGGGCCAGCCCAGCTAAAGGCCCACGAGATTTTGCAGACCATAATGGGCTGGCCCAGCTAAAGGCCCACAAGATTTTGCGGGCCATAATGGGCCAGCCCAGGTAAAGGCCCACAAGATTTATGTGTGCCATAATGGGTCGGCCCAGATAAAGGCCCACAAGATTATTGCGGATCATAATGGGTCGGCCTAGCTAAAGGCCCACGAGATTTCACCGACATTAGTGGGCCGGCCCAGCTATAGGCCCACAAGATTTTGAGGACCCTAGTAGGCCGACCCATTAGCTGGCTGCCATGTTTTGGGCCAAATGCCGGCCCATATTTGATCCGGTCCATTAATGGCCTGCCACGCTCCGGGCCTAATAGTGGCCCATATGAGATCCGACCCGTTAAAAACCTACCACGTTCTGGGCCAAATTACGGCCCAGATCAGGTCCGGCCCTTTAAGAGGCTTTGGGCTCAATTATGGCCCATATCAGATTCGGCCCATCAACTGGACACTATGCTTCTGGGCCCACTTGCTAAAGGCCACTTAGTAATTTAGCCTAATATTATTTTTCGCCTGTTAAGGGCCCGTTTAACATTTCGGCCCTATATTAGTTTCGGCCTGTTAAAAGCCTGTCACATAGTTGGGCCTAACTACGACCCGGTTTGCATCCGGCCTGCTCGCAGCCGATATCTGATTGGGCCAAACAAGGACCGAGACAATTTTGGCCTGTTAAAATCCCGTGATTTGATTTGCACAATCATGGGCCGGAGTTCATTTCGGGCTGCTGCCGGCCCGTGAGCTGTTCGGCACATTTCAGGCCCAACCTACATCGTGATTGCATGACGGCCTGATTATGTACCGTAATTTTACGGTTTGGCTGGTTTACTGTGAAGACATGATATATATACAGTAAAATAACTGCATCATCGTGAATAAGAAAAAACCTAGACTATACAATAAAGAAATTACGGCATATTACATCCACTGGGCATCAAAGTTCGCCACTATGATAATAAAGCACAAGCAGACAACAGATTACATACACTGGGTATCAAAGATCACCACCAGCGCAAATAAACATGCCGACAAAATAATATACAAAATCGACAGCACTTCAATAGAGTTCAAGAAAGGTTAGCCCTGCTGGGGAGCTGCAGCGCAAGCAGTTGAGCAAGATGATGAGACTGCGCTTGTTCAACACTTATATCTTCCTCACTCTGAAAGATAAACAAGCAGACAAATGACATGTTTTGCACATAAAAGTATCAGTGCTGAGAATTCATCACATTTCTTACTGATGAATAAAGTGACACAATTTAAAATTGCATTAACACAATATGGTATTGTTCAGGTCAAGACATGGCAGGAAATGACATTGTGAAGGAGTTGGCAGCTTCACGACACCACTGGATTACAGATCAAGAACTCATAAGTATCAATGGTTAGTGTGCTGTCAATTTATACCATTTTAGATTGTCAAATAAAGAGACGGTTTAAATAATAGTAGAATGATATGACATTGTTCATAGTTAAGACATTGCAGAATATGACATTGTGCTGTAGTGGGTAGGTTCACCACACCGCTGGATTACGGATGAAGAACAGAAGCATACATGCAGTGCAAACGAAGATCACTTGCTCTGTATAGTTTAATTTACATGGTATGAAGAAGGAACTTGTTTGTACAACTGAAAACTTAAATTGAGAAAGGACAAACTTTTGTTTATGAACTACATAATAAACTTTAAACAAGCAATTTGATGCAAACACCAAAAAAATAGCTGTTGCAGTCATGCCTAACCAAATATATACAACAAAGTTTGAAGGCTTGAGATGGACAAACTTACATTATTGGTGAAGACAGGCTCTATAAAGGCCTTGTCCATGCTGATGGGGGGGCAATTCAAGAAATTTACCATAGAATCTTCTTCAAAAGCATTGCCTTTATTCTACATTTTGTTAAGAGTAAATATAGATGTGATAATATACAAAAAAATGGAGAATATTTAAGGTAAGATGAAGAGTGATGCTACATAAACAAGTAGCTATAAATGTAAGTGCAGCGATACAGGCAAAAGGTACAGCCAAGAGCAATGCACAGCTAAACTTCTTCAGTACCAACCTTATGGTAAGAGTAAATATAGATCTGATGTGTAGAAAATGGAGGGCAAAGGAAAATAAGCTGCAGAGTGATGGTATATGAACAACTACCTATCATTATAACTACACTCATAAAGGATATCATGTACTTACAAGAACAATGCAGAGCTAAAAAAACATTGGCATTGGATATATTCTACACTAATGTAACCATTCATACAAATCAGATAATTTGGAGCGAACAATTTATAAGCAAGCTATCATCATACTATTGTCACATAATGAACCAGGTATGTATGCAAGTACAGTGATACAGGACAACAGGTACTAACAAGAGCAAAGCAGTGGGCAGCATATTTGCGATATCCCGTCGTTCTTGTCAAACCGGAATTCTTCTTCGAGCAGATTTCCTGCAAAAAAGATTCGTAAGGCACATGCGGAAAAGTAGAAGTTCAAATTGTCATGTGATTTCATAGACAGTACCTCATCCTGGGAACGAGACCAGTGCATAACAAGGTTTTTCCATTCAATGTCTTCTAAATTTAGCACAGGAGACTTCAACGGAAATTCGCTTATAGACTTCCATCAAAGTGTGATTTCCTCAGGTAACACCGATACTGCTGCAATGCTTCCTTGAAAAGCACAAGCAAGCTTTGCTCGTCATGACTATCCAGATTGACCCTCGCCTAGTTACAACAATGTAATATAAATCATTGATGTGTTCAATCAGCAGAAAACAGGAAAATAATAACCATGAATAATAGCACTTACACGTAAGTTGGACAGGAAGATATGAAAATGGTGTTTGTCTTCACAATAATCTTCCCATGATGGGAATATATGCACGTAGTCCCTAACAACATTGAAAGCATTGTCTTTTAAACTGGGAATAAATGGAATGGGGTTCCAATCTACAGGAATTGGCTGTCTCTGCAGTTGGGATAGGTCTTCGGCCGGTGGACTTGCTGTACTTTTTGCTGGAGTGGGATTTTCTGTGGTACAACTGGTGCTATGGCAAATGAAATCAGTATACCTTTTGCTGGAGTGCAGGTCCAATGTGATGGGGCTAGTGGTGTGGCCAGTGAAGTATGGGTACAGTCTGCTGGAGTCGGTCCTAAGTTTTGTGTCACTGGTTGTACAACCAATATAAGTGGGGTTGATACGTCTCCAACGTATCTATAATTTTTGATTGCTCCATGCTATATTATCTACTGTTTTGGACATTATTGGGCTTTATTATCCACTTTTATATTATTTTTGGGACTAACCTATTAACCGGGGGCCCAGCCCAGAATTGTTATTTTTTGCCTGTTTTAGGGTTTCGAAGAAAAGGAATATCAAACGGAGTCCAAACGGAATGAAACCTTCGGGAACGCGATTTCTAGGAAGATTATGATCCGGGAGACTTGGAGCCTACGTCAAGAAAAGAAACAGGAGGCCACGAGGTAGGGGCGCGCCTACCCCCCCCCCTCCCCCAGGCGAGCCCTCCACCCTTGTGGGCCCCCTGTTGCTCCACCGACGTACTCCTTCCTCCTGTATATACCTACGTACCCCCAAACGACCAGATACGGAGCCAAAACCCTAATTCCACCGCCGTAACTTTCTATATCCACGAGATCCCATCTTGGGGCCTGTTCCGGAGCTCCGCCGAAGGGGGCATCGATCATGGAGGGCTTCTACATCAACACCATAGCCCCTCCAATGAAGTGTGAGTAGTTCACCTCAGACCTACGGGTCCATAGTTAGTAGCTAGATGGCTTCTTCTCTCTTTTTGGATCTCAATACAATATTCTCCCCCTCTCTTGTGGAGATCTATTTGATGTAATCTTCTTTTTGTGGTGTGTTTGTTGAGACCGATGAATTGTGGGTTTATGATCAAGTCTATCTATGAATAATATTTGAATCTTCTCTGAATTCTTTTATGTATGATTGGTTATCTTTGCAAGTCTCTTTGAATTATCAGTTTGGTTTGGCCTACTAGATTGATCTTTCTTGCAATGGGAGAAGTGCTTAGCTTTGGGTTCCATCTTGCGGTGTCCTTTCCCAGTGACAGTAGGGGCAGCAAGGCATGTATTGTATTGTTGCCATCGAGGATAACAAGATGGGGTTTTCTTCATATTGCATGAGTCTATCCCTCTACATCATGTCATCTTGCTTAAGGCGTTACTCTGTTTTTAACTTAATAGTCTAGATGCATGCTGGATAGCGGTCGATGAGTGGAGTAATAGTAGTAGATGCAAGCAGGAGTCGGTCTACTTGTCTCGGACGTGATCCCTATATACATGATCATACCTAGATATTCTCATAACTATGCTCAATTATGTCAATTGCTCAATAGTAATTTGTTCACCCACCGTAGAATACTTATGCTCTCGAGAGAAGCCACTAGTGAAACCTATGGCCCCCAGGTCTATCTTTATCATATTGATCTCTTACTACTTAGTTATTTCCTTTGTTATTTACTTTGCCTTTATTTTACTTTGCATCTTTATCATAAAAATACCAAAAATATTATCTTATCATATCTATCAGATCTCACTCTTGTAAGTGGCCTTATAGGGATTGACAACCCCTATTTGTGTTGGCTGCGAGTATTTATTTGTTTTGTGCAGGTACGAGGGACTTGCGTGTAGCCTCCTACTGAATTGATACCTTGGTTCTCAAAAACCGAGGGAAATACTTACGCTACTTTGCTGCATCATCCCTTCCTCTTCGGTGAAAACCAACGCAATGCTCAAGAGGTAGTAGGGGTGCTGTCTGATTTCTCCGGCACCACCGCGTTTTTCAAGGACTTTGCTGGTGCTCCTTCAGGTTCGGCAATCACCCTCTTCCTTTTTGATGTCTGATGCACAGGAACAACATTTGAGTGGAAAACATGGTATGATGACAGATGGAATATGTATTGATAATGGATGGGCATGGCATCTCAACATATATGATGAGTAAACTAAGCAGATGGCGGTGCAACAAAGTAGAAGAAATGCAAGACAACATATGAAAGATACCCGCAATCAATAAAACATTGCCAAATTAGAACATACACCTTGATGGGTGAACAGGACAGGCCATCTGCCTTTGACTCCTCGAGGTTAGAATAGTCATTAGGATCATATTCTGAACAAGAATCAACAGGTGGGGAGCGTATGAGTTTCATTACATCCAGAATGGCACTGAATGCCTTGGTGCCAATTTTGTAAGTCATTGCAGTGTTTAGCTTCAAGAGTGGACTGCTGCTAGTGCGACACAAAGCAGCTACATAGATCATAGTGTAGATATAACGGGAAAACCTTAAGCATCAGAGTAAAATTAGCAAAGTGGAACTTGCTGGAATATATGTGCTAGTATTGCCGGTATGTCTAGAAAGGCTTCGGATACCAGCTCTCTTCAAGTGAAGGTGCGGTACTATTAATATTAGTGTAACTCTCAAATGCGACACAGCTCCCCGCATTTCCTTGCTATTCTTATAGGATTCAAGTGGGCAGGCCACTACAAATCCTATTCCTACGTTTACAAGATCCTACGAATCAAAGAGGCTCAAAGTGTCCATCACAACCGACCGTATAGACCTCTACACTGCAAATGTCCCTGCTCATCTTCAGTACAAGGAACATACTGTACTACTATCATACTCCCTCCGTTCCAAAATATAAGTCTTGGTAGAGAGTTCCACTCTGGATCACATAAAGATGTATCCAGATACATTTTAGAGTGTAGATTCACTCATTTTGCTCCATATGTTGTCCATGGTGGAATCTATACAAAGACTTGTATTTAGGAACAGAGAGAGTACATATTAAAGAAGAACGAAAGAGTAACATGGTAAAGAAGAGCAAGCAGATTTTGGATAATAAAATGTTGGTTGCACAGTGCCCACACATGATGAACCAGAGCACATTAAGAATGCAACTCCCAGCTGTCTCTCGACCATTTCAGGTGGTTGTATGAAGATCCTACGTCTCCTAACCCTTCTTCTTCCTCGTCTCTGATTCTTCCCATACAGAACACCGCACGGGCTGCCGGTCGGACCACCGGCCCTCACCGCCTGTGTTCCTCCGCCACCCCCACCCCACCCCCGCCCAACCCCCATCCGCGTCAAGTTTTCTTCATTCAGCGAGGCCCCACAACCACCCGAGCCCCTTCGATCGCACCAGCAAACTCCCGGCGAGCTCTGAAAAATCAACTGACCCAATTTTGAATTTTAGTCTACTGTGTTTTACCTAGTGTGGAATATAAAAGGGGAAAACCATAAGCATTGGGAGTATAGTGTTTAGCGTGCCATGGCGGATCTGTAGGTGCAAACCGGACAAAGGCAACTTCGCAACCAAGACAAGAAATCAGAGTAAAGCAGTGGTGATCCATTTTCTTGCTGCGATAAATAAGTTGAGCAGATACGAAAGAGTACCGCCTCTGGTGCGGCGCCGTGTACGCATCTATTGAGAATTTGGCCGTGCTGCGGTAGCGATGGCTGTCGGCGGCGTGGAAGCAGATCTAGGAGGGTAGACGGTGGCGGCGGGGCACAGTGGACGAGACGGTCGTAGGAGCAGCGCCGGGAAGGTGGACGACGGCGGGGATGAAGTGAGAGGATGGGATGCAAGGATCCCGGTCCGAAGTCGTGGATGAGAGAGGTCGATCTCTTGTAATGGACGGTGGCGTCGGGGTATCAGCTCCGGCATGGTGGAGGAGGACGGCGGTGGATGGGGTGGCGGACGGTGGCGGACGGAGGAGGGTGGGGTGGAGAGGGTGTTTTGGCGCCCACGAAGTACGAATGGGGAAAAGGGAGGTAGAGAGGAAGGGGAACCATGTATTCAGGGTGCGCTTGTCTCAAATGCGAGGAAATTTACAAACTTAGCCCCCGTTTCAAATTTCTACTACATCACAGCAACATCAATCGGTTGGGGATAGGACGGTAATCTCGCATACACCGAATATTTGCCGACGAGAATTTGTTTTTGGCGCCCACCGTGTATGAATATAAATCGGGGAGGGAGTCGATTTCGGCCGAGGACACACTGTGTTTCGGCGCCCACCGTGTATGAATCCGGGTGAGAGGCGGTTACATCAAGTTTGGGTCAAATTACAAACCTACCCATATCGAAACCTATAAAAATCCAGCAGATAGGCTTTGCGTGGCAGGGATAGGCAGTAGTGATTTCCATCTCGCAGATTTTGGTTTCAGGCGGTTACTGCGACATTCCCCGCTTCGTTCAAATTTTGCAGAGTGCACGTTTACCGTGCCAACTCAATTCGAATCCCGTTTGTATTCTATTTTTTTCGGGCGGGATCCATTTTCAATTGGAATTACATTCTATATACATCATTTTTTTATATATACTTTCAAAAGCACAGCAAAGAATTCTGCTCCTTTATATGTATAATATGATTTACAAATACAATGATCTCGAAATCTTAAGGTTGAATTCGAATTTTTTTAACCAAATTATGTTCTACTAAAATGTATGGATCAGTAATATCTACATATTAAATAACATAGATGTGCGTGAATTCATATGAGTATGCATGTTTGATAGATCAATTTTGGTTAGAGTATGGATTACATGTATCATCATCTCGAATTCAAATATTTGAATCCCTTTTTTGTTCACTCCTTTCACGCCCATCTCTCTCGCATGCATGCTCCTTCAGGTAGCTATCACTCTCTTTTCTCCAGCTCACCCGCACGCTCACTTCATGTTTCTCCTATCCTCGCAAACATGGTCTCTCCACGTCTCCCTTGAGAAGTGTCACACTCTCCCTATCATTATACATTACACGGTTTTCATTATCTCTCACGTCTCTACTATTCTCTGGTATCACTCGGTACCTAAGCTTTCTTTTTCACCGCCACACACACAGTCTCCACTCGCCTTTCACTTTGTCTTTCTCTCTATGGGATTCTCTCACACACCCTATATGTCTCTACATATGACTCATACCACTAAAATTACTCTCTCTCTCTCTCTCTCTCTCTCTCTCCTGTAGACACAACATTTGTTGTGGTCTCCTTTTCGTCTCCATCCCATACTGACATTATTCATTTGTTTACCGATCAGACAACCCCGACTACCGTCTCCTCTCTCTCACACACACACAGAGACACACACGCACACAACTCCTGCTTCCACTCCCCTTCTCGACTATCGTCTCTCTCTCATACACACAAAACTCTCGCTTTCACACCCCGACTCATATTTCTCTCACAAACATTTATCGACTAGCTAGCCTCTAGATAGGTTTATACACCCGCACACTTGTGCTTCCACCATCACATACATGTCTCTCTCCCACTCCTTGTATCTATGTAGATTTTTCTTCCCTTCTTGAGACACGCCCTCTCGATCATGCACACACACACTGTTGCCTCATTTTAAGCTGATACCTATCGCACACACTCCTTGTGTCTTTGTCACACATGCACCCCGTCCTCCTCCACTCTCCCTCTCTCTCACACACACATGGGCTTTTTGCGACAACTAGCAAGATGCCCATGCGTTGCACGGAACATCAAGATGCATTTGTATGAGTAGTTTATCTTGTGGGGGAAAAGCATGAACGAGGGAAGGCCTTATTTGAAAATGTGGATAGGGGTGTGGGTATCTTTTTGCAAAATTTCCATAGTTTCCTTCCTATCCGTCAGATATAGATCGGACGGCCTATATTGCAGGATGGCAGGCACACGATCATCACCGACAATGCTTTTTATAAGAGTAGGGATAAAAAATAGAGTTGGTGATGATGGTGGGCCTTCCATCCTGGAATGTAGGTCGTCCGATTTATATCTGACGGATAGGAAGGAAAATATGGCAATTTACCCACACTCTTCACCACATTTGCAGATAAGGCCTTCCCTCGTTCATCCTTTTCTCCCACAAGATCTTGATGTTCCGTGCAACGCACATGCATCTTGCTAGTAAGAGTAGAAATTAGACATATACCACTTCTCGAATCTTGAAACCAACAACATTCCTCCCTTATCTCATCAAAACCGCCAAAGGAATATATTTTGAGTGAAACATAACATATTTTTAGTGATATACATATTTCAAAACTAGACTTTTTTCTATCAAATCGGTGAATATGTATTAATCTACTTTGATCGTGTGGCAACGCATTGGCACATTGCTAGTAGTTATTATAATTTTTTGGACACCAGACAAACGGTGGAGTACATATACGAAGAGAAGAGGGGGCACGCACGCAGTCGGCCTCTCGTTGTCTCGCACACATGAGTGTTACGTAAAGGCGACATTAACAAATAAACCCTAAAACCCTAGGTGCACGATTGCTGCATTCGTGGGTGCCGGGTACGTGGTGGACCACCTTTGTAGGAATAGTCAGCTCGCGTGATAATTTGATCCGTAGGAGTTGATGGTCAGGACCACAGGTGAACGACTTGGAGCGCGGTGGCTCGCCAGTTCCCACAGATCGAGTAGCCACGTTTAAAATATCGTTTTTAGCAGGGTTAAGAGTTCTGATTTTCAATGGCGCGTTATAAGTAGTAAGTAGTTTTTAGAACGATTGATATGGAGCGAAAATGGAATTCATAGTACTACGTACCTCCTTGGCGTATGGTTGTATGGTTTTTTTGCGATGGAGGTTGTATGGGTATATGTTGCGAGATGTTGAACCTGTAGTTCTAGGGCAAATACTATGGTTTAGATTTAGATGCTGGTTTTCAGTAATGAAAATCGGAAGGGGAAACCCTTCTTTGATTAAAAAAACTACTACCTCCATTCTGGTTTACTAGTCCCCATCGTACTTTGGGTCAAAGTTTGTCCATGAATTTTACTTGTAAAATGTGAATGGAATATGAGATTTTGTTATACCCAAACAAAACAGGACTGGAGGGAGTGATTGCTCTGACACGGACGCGACCTCTCATAGAGCATGCATTGAACCGGCGTGCCGGCCAAGAGGGCCGCACTCGCTGCAGGCCCGGCTGAGCACGCCTCCTTGCCGCGTGCAACCAGCTTAAGACTGCCCCGCCTGCCTTCATTGAATTCGCGCGTGTGCCGGCAACACGTCCTTCTGCGAGCCGGCAGGCATTTTAGAACACCAAAAATGACTAAAATATAATTAATTTATGCATGGTCTTGACTTGTTGTGCTCGCACTTGTAGCAGGAACTAGTAGAGGATTTTCTTTATTTATAACTCTCCTCACATGTTTTTGGCTTTGAAGTGAATCATGGTTGTGGACATTATGTATGAATGTGCAGATATTTGTGAACATGAGTTTGATGTGGAAGTTGAACTTGGAATGTCGGGCTTGCGCGTGAACTATACCATGTCCAATGCTTCGTCTGTTATTGTTTGGAAAATAATTGTTGTTATTACATGACCCAGAAAAAAACATTTTGTGCCACATCAGTAGATGCACGGACATCACAACAGTCATGCTGACTGGATAAACATTTGAAGCTAGCTATTATGAAGGAAATTTTGTATTGACAACAATTTTAGATTGCAGGAGACGTCTGGCCTGCTCTGCCTCTGCTAGCTTATTTCTGGCTTCTTCCATCTCTTCTTTGGCTTGGGTGAAGAGAGCATCTGATTGCTCTTTTCGCTTCTTCAGGAACTCGACTACATTCTCAAGGGCTGCTGCACGCTTTCTTTCAGCCTTTACTAATGCCACGAGGACACGAACAGCTGACGACTCCACCTGGCTTGTGTGTAATCCAGCATCATCTGGGAATTTGCACCTTGTGTCTAATCCAGCATCATTAGGGAACTGGCACCTTGTGTGTAATCCAGCCTCATTTTGGAAACATGATCTCGAGGTTGACCATACTTCCCTCCTCGCAGGAACTGCATCCTGACATGAAGTTACTTCTTTTTTAGATCAATACTCAGAGAAACCTAGATCCATTTAGCAGAAGCCAGATAAACAGAACTCGGAGAAGTGAATTCAAAAGGAAAAAAAATAAAAATAGACTACAAGGTGAGAACACCCACTTCCGACATCAAGCTAAAAACGAAAGCATTAGGACGATTAAGACTCTTCTTATTACACATCGAAGAACACCACACTTAAGAGAAACAGAAACTACAACATATACACATCGAAGAACACGAGGCTACATGAAAGTAATTGAAAGGGTGTTACTTACCAAAGCTCGTTTTACAGGTTCGGTGCAGCTCCTCTTTAACTTGCCACGCTCCTTGAAGATGTCCCGAATATCCTGTCTTTGGTCTTCATTGATCCTCTGCATGTTCGCACTCGTGGTTTTAAAATCTCAACATGGCAAGAAAATATACTACTAGTAATACTCGCGCATCTTGTGGGCAACATTAAAGCACTTGTCTGCCATGTTAGAGCATCTCCAGCAGAATCGCAACACGCGACGCTTTAAAAATCTCAACTTGCTATCTCTACTGTTATATTTATTTTATATTTTATATTTAATATTTATCTCTACTTCCTTTACTATATACTTTTTTCTCTATACTTTTTTTCTTGCAATATAGTTCGTCTGATTTATATCTGACAGATACGATGGAAACAAATAGGAATTTTGCAAAAAGATACCCATACCCCTCTCCAGATTTGCAAATAAGGTCTTCCCTCGTTCATCCTTTTCTCGCACAAGATAAACTACTCATACAAATGCATCTTGATGCGTGCAACACATGGCATCTTGCTAGTTCTAAAAACCTTTCCATCACTTGCCACACTACTGGTTGCAGATGAAAAACCTACCCAAGCACAGCACGATACAGGAGCGATGCACAATTACAAGCTGATATTCTGTTGGATAATGGAGGCTATAACCAATTACTTTTACGGGAACGATAGCACCCAGGAAATTTGAAGGGTAGGTATGAACAAAATTGGAACTGCACATGTACTGCTAAGTGATTCAATACACACATTACCAATCGAGGAGGAGAACGATGGTCGCGGCGGCCTCTGTGAGTCATGGTCGGCAACGGGAGTCAGTTCATTGTCCACGACGGTGGTACTTCTGCATTTGGCGTCGGCTTCCGGGAAGCAGATCCGAGAGCATGGAAGACGATGCCGGGGAAGAGGCTCCGTGTACGACGACAACGGTGGACTGGCTCTAGTGCGGCGTACAAGGTCGTTGATGAGGTAGATGTGCTGCGGTGGACGAGTGCGCTGATGTGAAGGGGAGGAGCACGAAGGCTGCGGTGCCGTGGAGAAGTCTATTTTGCGATGGGGATAGAAAATGGGGAATATTCAGGTGTACTACTCTGGGTGCCGGGGTGGGGTTGGCTGGGTAGGGTGAACCTGAAGTTACAAAAACAACCCCCTACCAAGCGTCATCCGTAGGCCTGTTCCGAAGGCTATGATGGTAACTTCCCACTGCTTGAATTAGGGTCGCGGGAGATTTTCCCGCCAACCTCAAAATTTTGTGACATTGGACTCCCCGTGTGGCGTGTTGAGTGATTCGGCTAAGCAACTAGCGAGTAGTAGTAGTAAACTCTGCATATTAGGTTTGACCGAAGTCAAACTTCCTAAAGTTTGACCAAGTTTATAGAAAAATATAAGCATTTACCATAACAAATATGTATGATGTGAAAGTACATTCAATAATGAATCTAATGGTATTTATTTGTTATTGTATATGTTAATAGTTTTTGTTATAAGCTTTCTAAGAGTTGACAAAACTTGACTTTGACCAATGCTAATACGCGGACTTAAATAAAAACGGAGGGAGTACACATTCATTTTCTTAGTTTGTAGTGAACTAATCATTTGTTGAAATTGTGAAATAAATATATTAGGCTATTGACTTCGAATGTAATGATCTATACAATTCAATAGTTACAATCATTGTCGAATCCCAAGATGTATACAAGGTCTATAGTACTTCACAACATGCTCAAACTCACATAATCCCAGTCAAATGAGAATCTAAATGCATTTCATAGTTGTTACTTTGTAGGATGCAACAAAAACAACCATAACTCTACATCAGCCATTATAGAAGCAACATTTTTACATATCCCAATGTGTGAATGAAACATGCAGAGAGAGCTTTTGAAGATGGAGCAGATAGGGCGGGAAAGATTGCATGTATGTGGACGAGAGAGTAGGAGACAAACCTAACGAGACAGAGAGAGAGATAGAGAGAGAAAGAGAGAGGAAGAAGTTAGGTATGTGACAAAGATGGATACATGTAATATACATGAGATGCGTATGCATATGGATTCTGTATACGTGGAAGGAGAAGAGACAACATGTATGATGAGAGAGCTGGAAAAACATGGACGAGAGGGGAAGGATCTCGTGGGTTGAGGGATTGACAATTTTGTGCGGGGTAGAGAGGGATTGGTAATTTTGTGCAAGAGATAGAGGGTGGGGGGAGGAGTTAGTCAGCCGTCGTCACATCACCCTGCTTCCAAATGACCCCGCATTCTCTGGCGCGGTGTGGTCGCCGTCTTTGATCTGCTCGATTCCCTCTTTGAAGATTGAGGTGTTGTGCATGTTGGGGTGCAAAGAAGCACAAGCGAGAGTGGTCGCCGTATAACCTTGGATGGGGATGAATTGTGTGCTCGGGGGAGTGTGTGTGTGTGTGTGTTGTGCTGCGTGTCTCTCTCTGTGTGTGTGTGTGTGTGTGTGTGTGTGTGTCAGATATTGAGAGAAAACAAACCTAAGGAGAGAAATGGGTATTCACGAAGAGATTGTGCGGGCCTTGAGGTGGGCAGGGGCCGGGTGAGGGTGTCAAAATGTGTGCGTTGATGCATGTGTTACATGCGACCGTGCGAGGGACGGACGAATCGAGAGAGATGGTTGTTGTGTTACGGATGCTCCTCTCTCTGTCTCTCTCTCTCCCTCTCTCTCTCTCTCTCTCTCACACACACAAGTAAACTAGAAGACCGTTATCTCATGTATACACAATGTATCGGCATCTGTCTATGTCTCACTCATGCATGATCATTTGCACATTCAGACCTCTCTATGTCTGTATCACACGCACACCGTCTCCACATTGCCCTTCCGCCACAACACACATATGGACACATACACACGTTCTCTCTCAGTCACACACACAAAATCAGTATTAAAAAAACTAGGGCGCACCTAAAACGTCCAAATCCAAATAAACACGAACTGGAGCTAAATTCAAATATATGGAAATAGTGCAGCGTCAAGAACTTTCATAGAAAAAAGTTGAGTAATATTCAAGGATTGTTTTCACACACACAAAAAGGTTCGGTGGATGTCCTTCGAGCGCGACACGGTGACGCACCGTTTGATCGACCGCGCGGCCGTGGTTCACGCGCTTGCACAAGATTCCGTATCGTGGTTGTGGTACTAACTAATAAAAGCGCTGCCTAAGTCTAATGTTTACGTGTACTAATACAATTTTATTTTAAGTTTGACCAACCTTATATATAAAACTAAAGTAAGCTCCCACACACACACTCATCAATATGTCGCCGCCACCGTTGCGCATGCCGGCGCCCGCCTGCTCCGACCAACAATTTCTCGCCCATCACCGCCATGTCGCCGCCATCCCTGTGCCATGAAGCCGAAGGCTCGCCTGCTCACGTCGTTTGCAGTCCCTCCTCGCGATGCCACCGTGCTGCCAAACACGCGAGCAGCTGGTGGAGACGCGTCTATGCATGCAATGTACGAAGAGGAGGATGAGCGCATGCTCCAGCACGCCGGCGAGGAGGAACTAGCGTGTCATTGTCGTCTCCGCCCATGCGGAGGAGGCGTGCATGGTGGCTATCGCGGCGGAAGCCAGTCGCGTGCTCGTCGAGCCCGCAAACCGGGTGCGGACGCGGAATTTTCCTTCGAGACCTTGAATGCCACGTGGATCCTGCAATCTGAAGGAGCAATTTGGGTCAGTCGACTCATGTGAGCCGTTTGATGCAACATGGATGGATAGAAGGGCTTCTTCCACCTCTTCTGCCGTCTTCTTCCTTTGCTCCGTCGAACTTCTTTCACAAATCGACTGACCCAAATTATACTACTAGTATGAACGTATTAAGTACAGTAGGAACATGAAGATACGAGCAGTAGTACCAACTGCAAGAAGAACAGTAGTAAGACATAGTACTGGGCTCTTCGCCGACGCTTCTTTGCTTGAACCGGACACTGGGCTCTGCTTCTTCATCCAACCCTTGTAGGTATTTAAAGAAAGGTAGGCATCCATTGCTGCGTACAGGATGTGATCTTCATCTAATGTTTTCGACTCCCATGCATGATGAAACTCGTGATGAGGTTTCTTCAGTTTAGCGTACGAAGGATCAATCATGGCTGCTGCCGGGGTCAGCATTGAAGGTTGAGAGGAGGACACCAGGCTTGCCTTCTGGAGATCAAAGGGCTGGCCTACCACGAGACCTATCTGACGCAGGACATCCCTATCGTTCTTGAAGCCTACAGTAACGAATTTCACTCTTTTGTCCTTGAGGAAGTTCTTAAAATCCTGGCACTCAACGTCAGCATGGCATATGTGGTAGACCAAGCAAACGTTATGTACGCAAACCTGGATCACGGTGGGCTTCTTTCTCTCTTCGTCCTTTAGATCCTTCTCTCGTCCCAGGACTGTGGTGTACTCAACATCTAGCCCAGCGACCCACTCATCCGTTGAACTGTTGAACATGCGTAGGAAGCGAGCAAGCCATGCTTTCACCGTCTCGGATCCACGTATGTAGATGACGATGAACTGATCGCCGGTGATGGCTCTAACCTGGTACTCAGCGGCGACCATGGAGATTCGGGAGGCCATGGATTTTGGAGGAGGGTTAGGAGAAGATGAACTATTGTACCCCGCAAAAAAAACTAGGCGCGAACTAATTTGAAAGGACGGGACGACTGGGAGTGAACTGTTGTAAGGTAGAAGACGGGGACGAGTAGGGCGTGCGAACGGCGTGGGGTTGCTGGCTTGCCCGGTGGATAAACGGCTGCAAGCCCCCAAAGAGTTCTCGAGAACTATGCGGGACCCACTAGATTTCATGTCTACTAGACCCATATCGTAGGCCTGAGGGTGTAGCTTCTGCCTGTTCGCACGCCATGCCGGCGCGTGGATGTAACTTCACTTAATTCCGTCAAACATCGCGCCTCCCTCGCGCAGTCGCGCCCTTTGAGACTTCGACCGGCTATAAATGAGCAAATTTTTTGCCTTTTTTTAGACAAGCAATTTTTTCCCTACTCCGCATGCATGATACTCCCTCTGGTCCTTTTTACTCTCGTCAACCGTTTGCAAAGTGCTTTACCAAATTTATACTTTCTTTTGAACACCACCTTATATTAATTAACCAACCACACCAGTACACTCATTCGATACAATATTCACCACACAGGGCGGTACGTTATTTACAAGAATACCATCTAATCTATTGTCAAAGCTATACTTAGCGATTAAGTGTGCCACCTTATTGGCCGAACGGCTAATTTTTGACAATTGAAGATTGTTGATCAACTTCGAGATGCTCAACGCTTTCATCTTCAGGTCACGCATAGCAGACCTGTCATAGTCCCCCGATGCAAGAGACGCTACCACAAAAGCACAATCAGTCTCTAAAATTACAAGATTATGAAGAGAAATACCTATGTAGAGACCGGCAATGCAAGCCCTAAGCTCCGCTTCATCCACGCTTTGACAGGCATCAATGAAATCCCACGACCAAATTTATACTAAAAATATCAATATCTACAATACTGATTATAATGAGTATAAGAACTACGTTTTATAATGAGTGTAAAAATATTGATTTGACATTGTGAATGTTGGCTCATTTTTCTACAAGTCTGGTGAAAGTAGAGGTACATTGACTTCAGTCAAAACTTAAATGCACAATGCAGACTAGTTCCTCCGTCTAGGTGCGTGCCATCTCCTATCTTGTCATCACAACAAGGTTAGCTATTAGAGTACCACTACCTCCCTTCTAGTTTAAAGGGCTCGATTCAAAATTTTCACCTACTCTTAGCAAGATAGTAGAGGCGGTGGAATAGTTTTTGAAGTCTGCAAAAGTACTCAACTAGTGCTGTCGTTCTTCACAAAAAATGTGTTTACCAATGCATGCATGAACACTAGTTACTCTAATCCCCCTCTCTTCTCTTTGCCACATGAGCATGTTTGCTATTCCCGTGTGCATGATACCAGCTAAGATACCACCATTATGGCCAGCCTTAATCATCGCATGCAATAATTTAGTGCACCTTGAAATATGAACATGTGTGGGGCGTGTATGTTTTTAATGACTTGAGACTTGTAAGTGCATCTAGTGCCCCTTAGTGATTTTGGTGTATTGAAGACTTATAGGTTAAGGGACTAATGCGTGTGTGAGTGTACACAGGTCTATAAGTCTATGAGGAGTTTGATATTTATAGGAAAAGTTGACCCCTAAAAATGAATATCTTCGACTGAAGATTTTGGTATTTCTGAAGACTTTCATGAAGACTTTGAAAGTGAAGAAATTGGTGTGTCCGTGAAGACTTGATATTCATGCGAGGAATATGAAGCTTGAAGACTTTCATTTTCATAGTTTTGTTTTTCTCTTCCTTGAGTCATAGGAAACACCGTACTGTTAAAGGGGGTCGAGGAAATACTAAGGAAAAATTTCCATGTGATGCTCAACTCAAAATCCTACACCTACCAATCCCTTCGAGTGAAGCCATTGGAAATCTCATACAGTTCAGTCAATTTCTTCAGTGACAGAGACGAAGTACTTCTGGTCTCTGAGGAATTTGTCCTGACTGAGGAGTTAGGAATTCGCCAGTGCGAATTGCCTACACAGTGAGGAACATGATAGCCCTGAGGATTTTGGTACTCAAAATTCCGACCGTTGCTGTGCTATGCGCGAGCTGTTCCAAAATATCTATCCACCTAATGGTCATATCATTGAAGGGCATTTATGTCTTATCATGTCGGGCTGCTCCCCAGGCTATAAATAGCCGCCCCCTACAACCACTAGCTGAGAGAGGCTACTCCGAAAGAAACCGACACTTGTCAAATTTAGAGCAACCCATCCTCCGAGGACTTTGAGCGAAAATCATCAAGTGAGGAAAAACCAAAAATCCAAAACCCAAACACCTACAAACCCCAAGTGATTGAGCATCACCGAAGAGATTGATCCTGAGTGGATCCAATGCTTGTTACCTTTGAAGACTATGCTTCTTCCAGACGGCTAGGCGTCATGGTCTCGAGCATCCAAGAGGAATTGTGGATCGCCGGATGACCAAGTTTGTGAAGGTTTGGAAGTCGCCTGAAGACTTACCACGAGTGATTGGACGAGGTCTGTGTGACCTTAGTTCAAGGAGAATACGGTGAGGACTGGGTGTCTTGGACTAAGTGTCCTTGACCGGGTGTCCCGGACTGTGTGTCCTCGAGTTTAAATACTCAGCCGCTCCAACCAGACGTACAACTAAGACAGCAGTTGGAACTGGTCTACCAAATCATTGTCTTCACCGAGCTTACTGGTTCTATTTCCTCAACTTTCATTTCCTCATAACTATGCTGTATGTTTGAAGACTTTCTCAATTTCCTCAGTTCAATTTCTTCAGTCTGTTTGTCTTCATCTTGTGTTATCCTGTGATTACGCTTCATGTACTCTGTGTCTATCTTCATTTCATCATGATGACTATGCTTGTATTCTGTTATGTTTACCTTTGAGTACTTATTCCACTGCTAGTAGTTCCTCGTTAAGGAATTTCCTCACCGGCAAATTCCTCACTGAAGAATTTCATAAAAAATCGCCTATTCACCCCCCTCTAGTCGATATAACGCACTTTCAATTGGTATCAGAGCAAGGTACTCCCTTCTTCTGTGTGATTTTGGTTTAATCGCCTAGAGTTTTAGTTATGTCGACCGCAGGTATGACGAAGGTGACATGCCCCATCTTTGACGGTCACGAGTATCCCAAGTGGAAGGCCATGATGAAGAAACGCCTCATGGCGATGAACAGCAAGTTGTGGACCGTCACTGAGATTGGCCTGACTGATCTGTGCAAGATGGCGGATGCTGATGACATTCGCAAGTATACTCTTCTCAACCTCACGGCGAAGGATGTCATCTGCTCCAGCCTATCACAAAATCCGTTCAGGAATATCATGCATCTCGATCATGCGAAGCTCATCTGGGACCGTCTCTCTGAGGTCTATGAAGGCCATCGAACTTGTCATGATCCTTGGTTTGAGGACTTCAAGGAATCTCTCAAAACGATGACATTCGAACCAGAATCATCATCTTCTGCATCATGCCTTATGGCAAAAGATGCTGAGGTAACTGAATGCTACCTATCCGAGTCCAGTGATGATGAATCTGATGATGAATTTGGACCCACCTATGTCAAACTTGCTTCCCTTGCTACTAAACAACAAAGAGCTTTGGAAAAAGCTCACTATATGCTAAACAAGAGTGATGATATGTTGGGGGAGGAAATGGATCGGTCAAAAGCTTTGGCTGAAAGTCTTCAGAGACTTCATACTAAGTATGACACCCTTCAAGATCAACATAACACTCTCTTATCGGATCATGAGAAGCTTTCTTATGAATTTCTTCAGAGAAAGCAAGACCTTGAGAAGCTAAGAGTGAGTTATGAAGATCTTCAGAAGGAGCACGATTCATTACTTGCTCAACAAATTAGCACATCTCAGGAAGAATTTGTTCCTTCATGCTTGAAGTGCATTTAACATGAATCTGCTAATTCTTCACCTGAATGTTCAAATGCTGCTAATGTTTCAAATTCTTCACATGCCTATGCTATCACTAATTCCTCGTCTGAGGACATTGCTAGTATCACTGACGATGCAGGGCTGAAGGAATTGTACACGACAGGCATGTACAAAAGCCTCAAAGGGCATCAGGCTCTTTGTGATGTGCTTAAAAAGCAAATCCTCAACAGGAACCCTTGGAAAGAGGGTATCGCCTTTGAGAGAAAACTCAATGTTGATGGTACATATTGGAAGCCTGAGCAGTACTGTAAGTGCATCTAGTGCCCCTTAGTGATTTTGGTGTATTTAAGACTTATAGGTTAAGGGACTAATGCGTGTGTGAGTGTACACAGGTCTATAAGTCTATGAGGAGTTTGATATTTACAGGAAAAGTCGACCCCTAAAAATGAATATCTTCGACTGAAGATTTTGGTATTTCTGAAGACTTTCATGAAGACTTTGAAAGTGAAGAAATGGGTGTGTCCGTGAAGACTTGATATTCATGCGAGGAATATGAAGCTTGAAGACTTTCGTTTTCATAGTTTTGTTTTTCTCTTCCTTGAGTCATAGGAAACACCGTACTGTTAAAGGGGGTCGAGGAAATACTAAGGAAAAATTTCCATGTGATGCTCAACTCAAAATCCTACACCTACCAATCCCTTCGAGTGAAGCCATTGGAAATCTCATATAGTTCAGTCAATTTCTTCAGTGACAGAGACAAAGTTCTTCTGGTCTCTAAGGAATTTGTCCTGACTGAGGAGTTAGGAATTCGCCAGTGAAAATTGCCTACACAGTGAGGAACATGATAGCCCTGAGGATTTTGGTACTCAAAATTCTGATCGTTGCTGTGCTATGCGCTAGCTGTTCCAAAATATCTATCCACCTAACGGTCATATCATTGAAGGGCATTTATGTCTTATCATGTCGGGCTACTCCCTAAGCTATAAATAGCCGCCCCCTACAACCACTAGCCGGGAGAGGCTGCTCTGAAAGAAACCGACACTTGTCAAATTTAGAGCAACCCATCCTCCGAGGACTTTGAGCGAAAATCATCAAGTGAGGAAAAACCAAAAACCCAAAACCCAAACACCTACAAACCCCAAGTGATTGAGCATCATTGAAGAGATTGATCCTGAGTGGATCCGACGCTTGTTACCTTTGAAGGTTGTGCTTCTTCCAGACGGTTAGGCGTCATGGTCTAGAGCATCCAAGAGGAATTGTGGATCGCCGGGTGACCAAGTTTGTGAAGGTTTGGAAGTCGCCTGAAGACTTACCACGAGTGATTGGACGAGGTCTGTGTGACCTTAGTTCAAGGAGAATATGGTGAGGACTGGGTGTCTTGGACTAAGTGTCCTTGACTGGGTGGCCGGGACTGTGTGTCCTCGAGTTTAAATACTCAGCCGCTCCAACCAGACGTACAACTGAGACAGCAGTTGGAACTGGTCTACCAAATCATTGTCTTCACCAAGCTTAGTGGTTCTATTTCCTTAACTCTTTCATTTCCTCAAAACTGTGATGTATGTTTTTTCATATCTGTGTTAGAAGACCTTGACTGAAGACTTTCTCAATTTCCTCAGTTCAATTTCTTCAGTCTGCTTGTCTTCATCCCGTGTTATCCTGTGATTACATGTCCTGTACTCTGTGCCTATCTTCATTTCATCATGATGACTATGCTTATATTCTGTTATGTTTACCTTTGAGTACTTATTCCCCTGCTAGTAGTTCCTCGCTAAGGAATTTCCTCACCGGCAATCTCCTCAGTGAAGAATTTCATAAAAATCGCCTATTCACCCCCCCTCTAGTCGATATAACGCACTTTCAATTGGTATCAGAGCAAGGTACTCCCTTGTTCTGTGTAATTTTGGTTTAACCGCTTGGAGTTTTAGTTATGTCGACCGCAGGTATGATCAAGGTCTCTGCTGGGTGTCCTACCTTCGATGGGACGGACTACCCCTACTGGAAGAATAAGATGCGAATGCATCTTGAAGCAATTGATAACGATCTCTGGTATGTTGTGGAAAATGGTGTTCCCTCAGTCACACCTTCTCTGAATGCTGCCGATGTGAAGAGATTCAAGCAACTTGACTCTCAAGCGAAGAATATCATATGTGTCCATCTGAGCAAAGGATAGTATGGCATAGTGAGTGCTTTGGAAATAGCGAAGCTTATCTGGGATAGGTTGTCCGAAGTGAATGAAGGAGTCTCAACTCAGCGTGACTCTCGAGTTGATGTTCTTCGCAATCTCTTCAACCGCTTCAAAAGACTCGACAATGAAAATGTTCAACAAACCTTCGATCGCCTCACTGACATCTCAAATGAGCTTCAAGCACTTGGTGCCACTAACATCACTGACCATGAGGTGGTGAAGAAATTGCTGAGATCGCCTGATTCTTCATTTGACACTCTGGCATTGATGATACAAGAACGTGCTGATTACAAGTCACTCGATCCCACTGATATTCTCAAGAGGCTAAATACTCATGAGTTCCAACTTGCTGAAAAGAGAGATCTCTATGGTTCAAGCTATGGCAGAACACGTGCACTGAAGGACAAGGCAGTATCTGAGTCCGAAGATGAAGACTCTGGTAGCAGCCTTGGTGATCCTGAAGAACTGAGCCATCACCTGGCTCTGCTCGTGAAGAAGTTCCAAAAGTTCTCAAGACGTGGTCGCCTTGGAAGATCCTCAAGGAGCAATGATTCCTCATCTAGTGACTACAAGAAGAGGCTCTGTCACAAGTGCAAGAAACCTAGACATTTCATTCAAGATTGTCCTCAGTGGGAAAAGGAATCAAAGAAGAAGAAATACAAGGATTACAGTTCTGATGATGCAAAGAAAAAGAAGAAATCCACAAAATCCTCATCATCAAAATCCTCAAAGCCTTCATATCACAAGAAGAGCAGCTCCAAGAAGGCCAGGGCATTCATTGGCAAGGAAATGGACTCTAAGGCTGAATCTGAAGAAAATGAGGAAGAGGAGTCATCTGAGGAGTCCGAATCCGGAGTGGCGAGCCTTGCTCTCGCTACTGCATTCATCAGCAAGTCTATCTTCAACATTGAGGAAAATGACCTCACCAACAAGGCTGATGAAGGGGATGATGACTACGCTCCCACCTATTGCTTCATGGCAAAGGGTGCCAAGGTACTCAAATATACCTCCTCTGAATCAAGTGAGAATGAATCTGATGAAAACCTTAAGCCCAACTATTCTAAACTTGCTAAGATTGCTATAAAACAACAAAGGGCTTTAGAAAAGGTTCAAAACATGCTAAATAAAAGTGATGATATGTTGGGTGAAGAAATGGATCGCACTGAAACTTTGACTGAAAATCTTCAGAGACTTTAGTTCAAGCTTGACAAACTTCAAAGTCATCATAACACTCTCTTATCGGGTCATGAGAAGCTTTCTTATGAATTTCTTCAAATAAAGCAAGACCTTGAGAAGCTAAGAGTGAGTTATGAAGATCTTCAGAAAGAGCGCGATTCATTACTTGCTCGACAAATCAGCGCATCTCAGGAAGAATTTGTTCCTCCATGCTTGAAGTGCATTGAACGTGAATCTGCTAATTCTTCACCTGAATGTTCAAATGCTTCTAATGTTTCAAATTCTTCACATGCCTCTGCTATCACTTATTCCTCATCTGAGGACATTGCTAGTATTACTGACGATGCAGGGCTGAAGGAATTGTACACGACAGGCATGTATAAAAGCCTCAAAGGGCATCAGGCTCTTTTGATGTGCTTAAAAAGCAAATCCTCAACAGGAACCCTAGGACAGAGGGTGTCGCCTTTGAGAGGAAACTCAATGCTGATGGTACATATTGGAAGCCTGAGCAGTACCCCAAAACTACATGGGTTGCTGCAAAGGGACCTCCAGTTGATCCATCTAACTTATCTGGATTTGCATGTGAATCTCCTCATTCTGATGATGAGTCAATTGACTCCAACTATAAGCTATTCAAAAATCAGAATGGTGAAGTATTTGCTAGATATGTTGGCACTAACTGCAGGAACGGCTCCCCTGTGAAGAAAATCTGGGTTCCCAAAAGATGCCTTGAAACTCTTCAGGTGAATGTCATCATGACGCCACCTGTGAAGAATAGGAACCCCAGATCAAATTCTTCATATGGATCAAAGTCCTCATATGAACATCATCATGCTAACCCGTCTGTTTCACAGGGAAGATCTAAGGATTATGGATATGTGCATTATTCTTCGAATCATTATGTCCATAAGTCCTCGAAGAATTTCTCTGCTTACTCTTATGCTTACTCTAACCCCTCTTATGTGAAACGAAATAGACTGGCTTCTATGCCATCCTCCTCGTATGGAGCTCGCAGAATGATGAACTCTTTGCCACCCCTTCAGATGTGGGTGGTGAAGAAAAAGAACTAATCTCTTCTGTAGGGTCAGGTCTCCAGATGCACGTAATCGTCTGAAGAATTTGCTGGAGACCTGAGCATGCCTGATAGGACGCAAGCTAATCATGAAGAAATGAATGTTCATTTCTCACGTCCTCATATTGCTTTATCAGTTCTTTTACTTGATGAAATTGATCTGATGAATTGATGTCATATTCTTCACTGATGAAGTATATGAGTTTGTAAGCTACACTAATTCATCTGCAGGATGATCAACCCAAAGCCATTGAGTGGGTCCTCAATAGTGGATGTACAAACCACATGACTGGTGACAAGAATCTATTGATGGATGCTCCATTATCACTATCGCATCTGAAGCATATCATCTTTGCTAACAAAGGCAAAACTCAGGTATTGGGTCTAGGTAAGGTTGCGATTACAAAGGATCGACACATGGACAAAGTCATGCTTGTTGAGTCCTTAGGATACAACCTTATGTCTGTCTCAATGCTTTGTGATCTTGATATGGTTGTTGTCTTCGGCAAGTACCGTTGTGTTGTGGTTATGGAAGCTGACAATTCCAAAGTCTTCGAAGGCTTTAGGAGAGGAGACATGTATATTGTTGATTTCTCTACAGGACCACAACCAGCCGTGTGCTTACTTGCAAAAGCTTCAAAAGGCTGCTCTGGCATCGACGACTTGGTCATGCAGGCATGAGGAATTTGCACACGCTTACGAAGAAGAAGCATGTCATTGGCATCGAGAATGTCAAATTCCTCAAGGATCACCTATGCGGAGCCTGTGAAGCTGGGAAGATGACCAAGGCCAAGCATCCAGCGAAGACTATCATGACCACCACTCGCCCATTTGAATCGCTTCACATGGATCTCTTTGGTCCTAATCATTATTCTGCTATCTCAAATGAAGCATCTCAATATGGCTTTGTTATTGTTGATGATTATTCTCGTTACACATGGGTACACCTTGTTACTTACAAACATGAAGTGCAGGAAGTCTTCAAAACGATTTTCCTCGAGGGCTTCAACCAACTTTGGTGTGAAGATCAAGCACATCAGAAGTGACAATGGCATTGAGTTCAAGAATTCTGGTCTCGATGACTATCTTGATGAACTTGGAATTACTCATGACTTATCTGCTACTTACACTCCTCAGGAGAACGGTGTCGTGGAGCGCAAGAACATGACTCTTGCTGAGATGGCTCGCACTATGCTTGATGAATACAAAATGCCTCGTCGTTTCTAGACTGAGGCAATTGATACTGCATGCCACATCATCAACAGAGTATATCTTCACAAATTCTTCAAAAAGATTGCCTATGAACTCCTCACTGATAAGAAACCCAATGTAAGTTATTTCAAAGTCTTCGGTGCTAAATGTTGGATTAGAGATCCTCATCACAACTCAAAATTTGCACCGAAAGCACATGAAGGTTTTATGCTTGGTTACGGAAAGGACTCGCACACCTACAGAGTCTTCAACAACGTTCTTCACAAAGTTGCTGAAACTGTAGATGTGCGGTTCGATGAAACTAATGGCTCGCAAAGAGAGCACCTACCTACTGTGATAGATGAACCAGCACCTGAGGAAACTATCAAGTTCAAGGCTACTGAGGATGTCATTCCTACTGAAGAATCTGCTAAAGAATTCATTCCAGAACATGAAGAACATCGAGCTAATGCACCTGAAGAAAATGGTGCTGAAGAAAACGCTGATCAAACTCTTCAACGACAACCAGCTCATCCTTGTATTGCAAAAGAAGTGCAAGTTGAAAAGATCATCAATGACATCAAAGCGCTAGGTCCTCTCACACGCTCAAAAGCTTCATATTGGTCTAACTTTTGTGGGCAGTATGCTTTTGTCTCTATTTCAGAGCCCACTAAGGTAGATGAAGCATTTCTGGAGCCTGAGTGGATTCAGGCCATGCAAGAAGAATTACATCAGTTCGAGCTCAACAATGTCTGGGAACTGGTCAAACGCCCAGATCCTCGCAAGCACAATATCATCAGCACAAAGTGGATCTACCGCAATAAGCAAGATGAAAATGGCCTTGTTGTGAGGAATAAGGCACGGCTTGTAGCTCAAGGCTACACACAGGTTGAAGGAATTGATTTTGATGAAACTTTTGCACCTGTTGCTAGACTTGAGGCTATTCTCTTATTACTTGCTTATGCTAACCATCATGATATCACTCTATATCAAATGGATGTGAAAAATGCATTCCTCAATGGTAAGCTTGAGGAAGAAGTATATGTTGCTCAACCCCCAGGTTTTGAAGATCCAAAGAATCCTGACAAAGTCTTCAGACTCAACAAGGCCCTCTATGGCCTCAAGCAGGCCCCACGGGCTTGGTATGATACTTTGAAGGAACTCTTCATGAAGAAAGGCTTCAAACCCGGTTCACTCGACCCTACTCTTTTCAATAAATCTTATGATGGTGAATTGTTTGTGTGCCAAGTATATGTTGATTATATTATCGTTGGTTGTACTAACCAACGTTATAGTGATGAATTTGCCTATATGATGAGTGAAGAATATCAAATGTCTAGTATGGGAGAGTTGAAATTCTTCTTAGGTCTTCAAATTCGTCAACAACACAATGGCATATTCATATCTCAGGAGAAATACCTCAAGGATGTACTGAGGAAATTCGGCGTGCAAGATTGCAAAGGTGTCAAAAATCCCATGCCCACAAATGGCCATCTATGCACTGATGAAAATGGTATTGACTTTGATCATAAGGTATACCGATCCATGATAGGTTCCTTATTATACTTATGTGCATCTAGGCCAGATATAATGCTTAGTGTTTGCATGTGTGCCCGATTTCAAGCTGCACCGAAGGAATCACACCATAAGGCTGTGAAGCATATTCTTCGATATCTAGCTCACACACCAACACTTGGATTATGGTACCCCAAGGGCTCGGCTTTTGATCTTGTTGGATATTCTGACTCTGACTATGCTGGTGATCGTGTGGATCACAAGTCAACATCTGGTACATGTCATTTCCTCGGACGATCTTTGGTCTGTTGGTCCTCGAAGAAACAGAACTGCGTATCACTATCTACTGCTGAAGCTGAGTACATTGCCGCTGGTTCTTGCTGTGCCCAATTGCTATGGATGAAGCAAACTCTCAAGGACTACGACGTCAACATGAAAAATGTACCTCTCTTCTGTGACAATGAGAGTGCCATCAAGATTGCTCACAACCCAGTTCAGCACTCGAAGACAAAGCACATTCAGATTCGTCATCATTTTCTTCGTGATCATGTGTTGAAGGGCGACATTTCTATTGAGCATGTGAAGACTGAAGAACAGCTAGCCGATATCTTCACAAAGCCCTTGGATGAGAAGAGATTTAGCAAGTTGCGGTGTGAGCTAAATATCCTAGAATCTTCGAATGTTCTTTGAAAAAGACACTCATCCTAACACTTATGCAAAATTGATGACTTAGATGTGCAACACATGAAGAAATGTTTTACTTCAATCAATGAAGAATAACACTCTTAGTGTGAAGAAATTAATGAAGAATTTGATTCTCAGAACCCTACAATAATTGTACGCGGTGTCTGAAATCATCATTCTTATACGGTGGGTCACGCCACCACCAAAAGTTGAAATTCCTCAAATTATTCATATTCTTCAACTTTGCATAGTCTTCACTGGTTTCGTTGTTTTTCTTCATTGGCTATATATATATATGAGTTTATGTCCTCTACAGCATTCACTTATTGCTATTTCTTCAAGTTGGTTTTCTGCTAAGTGAATGTGATCGGATCCTTCCCCTCTATGTTATACTCAACCCAATCTGTTCACAAATTCTTCATGTGCGTTCTATTTGAAACTCGTTCAAAATCTTCACTATGTCCTTGTTAGCTGAAGAAATTAAGAACGGAACTTTAAAACTAATCCTATCCAAATTTTCAGTTTTGCCGCTCAAATCGTTCCGCATCCCACGATAATTTTTTTAATTCACCCACGATCTTACACGATCTCCACTACACAGTACGTGGGTGACACATGTCGTGCGAAGGAGAAGGGTCAGGGGCACGTTCGTCCCAAATCTTCGGGCGAACAGTTTTTCACTGCTACTATAAATACCCCCTCATCCCTTCATCACTTCCTTTACTCCGCTCGATCTCTCTCTCCCACTCGAGCTTCCCAAACCCTAGCGCCGCCGCTACTCCATCATCGCCGGTGAGGAAGAGCTTCACTGCCTCGACCTCGTCGTCGTCGTACTCGCGCCGACCATGGAAATCTTCACCTCCGCCGCCACCGTAGACGTCTTCCTCCGCCAAGTTAGGGCATGGAAGATCTACACCGACGAACTCCACTGTTTCACCTCACAGTTCATCGTGTTCTTCATTCAGGGTAATTAAAAGTTACTTTTACTTCCCTCTTTGATTCGAAGTTTCTCTAAAAAAATTCAAAGTTGTTTTATTCTTCAAATCTTCACACACTAAACACCTCACATGTCATCTGTTCTTGATTCGTTTCTCTAAGCATCATTTTTCTTCAAGATTCCTCAATTGTGTGGATCTTCGATCTATACAACTCTGGAACCTAAGACAAAGAACGCTTAATGAAAATCTTCAAGACTCATCTGGTCAAATTCCTCAAACTTGTTCTTTTTGAAAAACCTTCTGAGAACGCATATGACATCTCCAAATTCCTCGCAACTATACTCTGTTCACAGGTACACATGTCCGTTGCTGAATCACTAGGTTCTCATCAACTTAACTCATTTGCAGCGTTCCTCGAAGAAAAGTTGCATACTTCTTCAGAGAATTCGATCGTTCAAATTCCTGAACTGAAGAAAATGGCTGATGGTAAAAGGCCACAGAAGGGAGGAAAGAGGCCTGAGGTAAATACAGCGTTTGAAATCCCTGATGATATATATGCTGGGTACTGCACACCTACTGAGGAAACCAAGAGTGAGCGCAAAGTGCGCATTCAGAAGATAGAGAGGAGATGGGCAAGAGAATGGAGGGAGTACAGATATGTCACTCCTAAGTACATGAAGAAATTCACACTTAATCCTCCATGCCCAAGAGCTCCACTGGCACCTGGCCAAATTGCTGATCCCACCAGCCTCAAGCGCGGTGAGGACTATCCTAATGAATGGGCCAAGCGCCAAGCCAAGCTGGACAAGCAAGCCAGAGAAGCAGTGAGGAAATTTAATGAAGACTCTGCGGCTGCTGCTGCCTCTGATGAGGCCTCTGTCAAACCGAGGAAATCCATGCCTAAGAAGCCTGCTCGGAAGCCAAGTGCTTCACTAACAGTGCCCTCACGGCCAAGTTCCTCAGTTGCGCCCTCACGGCCAGACTCTTCAAAGTCCTCACGACCAATCCCTCAAGCTGCTCCTTCAAAATCCTCAGCACCTCCTCCAAAGTCCTCAGCTATTCCGACAAAGTCCTCAGCACCTGCGCATCTAGCCTCGTGCCAAAGGACTACAGGCATCTTCATTGCCTCTGGTGTCTCAGCAAGCTCCTCAGCTGCACCAAATTCTTCATCAGGCCCCACTCTGATGAAGACCAAGGCAACTGCTGGACGAGGTCCTCGGCCAAGTCCTCAAAAGAAGCAAGTCGCTTTCCAAGAGCCACCTGAAGAAGATGAAGCTGATGATGATGAACTTGCAGAAATCATCAGAGACAGACAAGTTAGGGCCGCTAGAGCCAAAGGCACACCTGTGCCACTGGTTTTGGATCCCAAGCTGATCCTCGACTACATTGATCTCTGGCACAAGGACCCAAATACTCTTATGCTTGACTTCAAGCTAACGCCTGGTCAAAATCACATGCTGACTCATTTCATCCAAGAGGAAAAATGGAAATATGATCTCGCCAGGCAGATCAAGAAGGCCCAGTACAGAAAGGAGAAATACCTGAAGAACAACATTGTCACTATGACCACTGATGAACTTGTAAAAATCCAATCTGAAGTCAAAACCCTCAGCGATGACTTCAAAGCCTACTATGCTGATTGGCAAGGAGCCAAAGTTAGATTTGTAAAGATAACTGAACAGTTCACTTCAAATGTTGCTGCCCCAACACAACAGGAAATTTCGCAGGCTGAAGCATCTGCTCAGCCGACAATCAGACTGCTGAAGAAAATGTAAGTTCCAGGGCTGATGACTGCATTCCAGCCACTGAATAAATTGCCCGGGCACCCACTAGTGGTGTTCCTAAAGAAACTGAAGAACTCAGGACAACTGCATCAGTTGTGCCTGAAGAAAATCAACCAGATTCCTCAGCTGCTCCTGCACCAACTTCAACTCCAATCCTTCCATCTGCATCAGATGTGAAGAAGATCAAGGCTGCAGAGCGTGCTGTAGGGAAGAAAAGGAAAGCATCAGCTGCTTCAGATTCTTCAGCTCCGAAGAAAATGAAGCCTATGACAAGCTCATTTGCACATCCGATTGATGTTGTTCCCATCTCAACCAGGCCATCAAAGGACCTTGTTCCTTTTGATGAAGAATATGTGATCCCTAGCGGATCTGATGAAGAAACTCCTTCTGCTGCTTCGTCTGAATCGTTGGATGAAGAAATTGAAGTGGATGCGACCCCTTCAACTCCTATCATCTCCTCGCCTATGCCTCAGTTCACAGCTGAAGAGGCTGGCATTGAAGAAATGGAAGATGAAGATGTGTACATTGGCTGCTCCACATCCGTGATCAGTGATGAATTTTGGGAAAGTCGGCATCCAAACTCTCCAATGTTCACCCCTCTACAGCAAATTCCTCAGTCCCCCACACAAACTGTTCACATGGGCTCTGAAGAAACTCATCCCACTGCATCTGTCCATGAGGAAATTTCAGCCACTAGCGCTGAAGAAACTGCTGCTGCTGAACAACCAACTACACAAACTGCCACTGAGGAAGAACCAGAAATTCCTCAGCCTGAAGAACCTGCGATTGAGATTCCTGAGGTCGTGATGCAACTCACTGACACTACTCTGCCAAAGCCAAAGGATCCATTCTCACGCAAGCAAAAGTTCAAGGCTGATGATTTCTTCGGCGAACACGTATTCTTCGAATATTATAACCCTTATGACTCTGCTCACATTAGGAAGAGGCATTTCTGGACTGCTAGTCAAGCCAATTTCTATTCCTCAGTGCTGTTCAACAAGGAGAAGATTTTCTACCATGAGCATATTCCTCACGTGGATATGGAATCTCTGCCGTGCTTCGCACCAGTCCTTAGTGTTCTTCAGGATGCTGGACTGCTCAATTTTTGCTCTGACATCTATGATTGGAATGAAGAATTGATTCTTCAATTCTATGCAACGCTGCACATCACCGGAAAATGCTGAAGATGTGAATTCATGGGTGCTGGACTAGATGTCTGAAAACACTCACTACACTGCACCAGCCTCTGAATTGCTTCGTGCTCTACCACTCAGTCCTCCCCTTGAAGAAGCTCGCTGCATCTACAGTGAACCTGAGCTCACACATCATCACATACAAGTGCTGATGAAGCCTTTGAAACCAGGTCAGGCACCACGAACCAAATTCCTCGTGAAGGAATTGTTGTACGTGCCCAGAACTGTCTATCATATTCTTACGAGGACAATCAGTCCTATCAAAGGCCATGACTCATCTGATGAGGAAATTGTTGGCATCATGAAGAATCTGGTATTCAACATCGTTCATGGCATTCCTGTCAACTATCACGATTTCTTCATGAGGACTATGGCCAATGTTGCACTGTCACCGTTTGTGCTAAAGCCTTATGCACCTTGGATCATGAGATTCCTCAGGACAAGGTCTTCACTCAACTACAAAGCTGATTTCCAGAATCATCTCAGCTACTTGCCCCCAATTGAAGTCCTCAAGCAGATATATTCCTCAGTTGATGGAAAGGGCAAGGCACCAGCTGTAATTGATGAAGGCATTCGTCCATTGGATGGTCAGTTTCGCAAAGCTGCATCTTATTCCACCAATGATGACTCTGCCACACATGACTCTGCCAATGCTCCCAAGTCCACTCCTCAAGCCACTGCTCCGCGCCTGATGACAGACCGTGAATTTCTGCTTAGTCTTCACCAGAAGGTGGATCCAAATCACAAATGGGTTAAGCATGAGTTTGGTTCACTTCTTCACAACATGACTACCACACACAATGCAATGAAGAAAAACCACTACTACCTCCATCAAGTCTTTGGTCACACCTGGGCAATCCTGTCACATCTGTATGGTGAAGAAGATCTGAAGAACATGGGTCTTAATGAAGATTTTGACTGGTCTGCACCTCCACCGAAGAAATTCAAGAAGGTCAAGGTTCCTTCTCTGGTGGCCAGCTCATATTCTTCATCACGCGACACTGATGAACATGAAGATTTAGACGACACTGCGGCAGGCCCTACATCAACCAACGACCCCAACAACGCTGGCACTCCTTCATCAACTTGATTATCTTCAGGGGCGTTAGTCCTCAGTTTTGATCCTTTTGGTCATTCAATGACAAAGGGGGAGAAAATTGAGTTTGAGTTAGTCTTCAAGCGGGTCTATTTTATCACCCATATACAACATTTTTTTGCTAAGTTACAACTCTCGTTCTTCTAAAACTTTATTGGATCGAGTTGTAATCTTAAACCCGATGGTGCTCTGATACTTTTGATGCACTATGCTCTGATACTCTTTTCTGCATGCTTATTCCTCGTTAATATTATTGCACGCATGCTGAATTTCATCAGGCACCATATTTCATCATGCATTTCAAATTCTTCATATTGTATGTTAAATGCGCGTATGAATGACAAGATATAGGGGGAGATCTCCATGATTCAACTCTTCAAGTGTGCATTGCTTCAAAAGCAAATTCCTTACTATGCACATCTTCAGGGGGAGTTCTTCTATATCTTGCAATCAAATTCCTCAATATCAGTATTTACACTTCATATGTTTATCCCCGTTGAAAACTTAACCTATATTGTCATCAATCACCAAAAAGGGGGAGATTGTAAGTGCATCTACTGCCCCTTAGTGATTTTGGTGTATTGAAGACTTATAGGTTAAGGGACTAATGCGTGTGTGAGTGTACACAGGTCTATAAGTCTATGAGGAGTTTGATATTTACAGGAAAAGTTGACCCCTAAAAATGAATATCTTCGACTGAAGATTTTGGTATTTCTGAAGACTTTCATGAAGACTTTGAAAGTGAAGAAATTGGTGTGTCCGTGAAGACTTGGTATTCATGCGAGGAATATGAAGCTTGGAGACTTTCATTTTCATAGTTTTGTTTTTCTCTTCCTTGAGTCATAGGAAACACCATACTGTTAAAGGGAGTCGAGGAAATACTAAGGAAAAAATTTCCATGTGATTCTCAACTCAAAATCCTACACCTACCAATCCCTTCGAGTGAAGCCATTGGAAATCTCATACAATTCAGTCAATTTCTTAAATGACAGAGACGAAGTTCTTCTGGTCTCTGAGGAATTTGTCCTGACTGAGGAGTTAGGAATTCGCTAGTGCGAATTGCCTACACAGTGAGGAACATGATAGCCCTGAGGATTTTGGTACTCAAAATTCCGACCGTTGCTGTGCTATGCGCCAGCTGTTCCAAAATATCTATCCACCTAACGGTCATATCATTGAAGGGCATTTATGTCTTATCATGTCGGGCTGCTCCCTAGGCTATAAATAGCCGCCCCCTACAACCACTAGGTGAGAGAGGCTGCTCCCAAAGAAACCGACACTTGTCAAATTTAGAGCAACCCATCCTCCGAGGACTTTGAGCGAAAATCATCAAGTGAGGAAATACCAAAAACCCAAAACCCAAACACCTACAAACCCCAAGTGATTGAACATCACTGAAGAGATCGATCCTGAGTGGATCTGACGCTTGTTACCTTAGAAGACTGTGCTTCTTTCAGACGGTTAGGCGTCATGGTCTAGAGCATCCAAGAGGAATTGTGGATCGCCGGGTGACCAAGTTTGTGAAGGTTTGGAAGTCGCCTGAAGACTTACCACGAGTGGTTGGACGAGGTCTGTGTGACCTTAGTTCAAGGAGAATACGGTGAGGACTGGGTGTCTTGGACTAAGTGTCCTTGACTGGGTGTCCGGGACTGTGTGTCCTCGAGTTTAAATACTCAGCCGCTCCAACCAGACGTACAACTAAGACAACAGTTGGAACTGGTCTACCAAATCATTGTCTTCAGCGAGCTTACTGGTTCCATTTCCTCAACTCTTTCATTTCCTCATAACTGTGATGTATGTTTGTTCATATCTGTGTTTGAAGACTTTGACTGAAGACTTTCTCAAGTTCCTCAGTTCAATTTCTTCAGTCTGTTTGTCTTCATCCTGTGTTATCCTGTGATTACGCTTCCTGTACTCTGTGCCTATCTTCATTTCATCATGATGATTATGCTTGTATTCTGTTATGTTTACCTTTGAGTACTTATTCCGCTGCTAGTAGTTCCTCGCTAAGGAATTTCCTCACCGGCAAATTCCTCAGTGAAGAATTTCATAAAAAAATCGCCTATTCACCCCCCGTCTAGTCGATATAACGCACTTTCAAGACTATACCTAGCCCGACATGCAAGATGACTTATTATGCACCATTCCCCATACCTGCAGGAAGCCCGTGTGAAAAAAATCTACAAGCATGACTCTCCTCCCCCCATGCTCGTCCAATCCGTTGTGACCAGCAATATTTCCACCCCTTCGCTCCCCCATAATTTACTCCAACAAATATGCCCACGTAGCTGTTACTTAACTGCAGGTGCATTGGGTCACTGACATATGGGCCCAACAGGGGTTTGGCCCACATGTCAGTGACGCAACTGGACCTACAGTTAAGTCAGTGCAGCTCAGTCCATATCTTACGTAGGTGTGCCATTGCTCGCTATAAATACTGCACCTCCCACGACATCGCTATCTCCTCCCCCTCACGTTCACGTTCATCGCTATCTCCTCCCCCTCCCTCTCACATCGACCATCATGGCATCGCCCCTCCCAAGCCTTAGGAGCCCCTCGCTACACCGCACGAACGGTCACGCGTCACCGTTCCGTTCCTCGCTGCCACTAGTCGAGGAGGACACGTCGGTGTTCCGCTCCTCGCCGCTACACGACGCGTCGCCATTCCGTTCCTCGCCGCCACTAGTCGAGGAGGATGCGTCGGCGTTCCACTCCTCACCGCGACGCAACGCGTTGCCGTTCCGTTCCTCGCCGCCACTAGTCGAGGAGGACGCGTCGGGGTTCCGCTCCTCGCCGCGACGCGTCGAGGTGGACGCATCGGCGTTCCCAATCTCACCAGCATGCGCGCCAGAGGACGCGTCGGCTCCTCGCTATGAGGAGAATGCCGTGCCGCCCGCCGAGCCCCCTAGCCTTGAGGAGCTTTGGAAAGAAATGGATGTCGCCTTGTGGGAGGCTTTGCCTCCAGCAGAGCGTGCCAAAATAGAGGCGGAGAAGAAGGCCGAGGAAGAGAAGCGCACCGCGGAACAAGCTGCCTGGGAGGCCTATGTCGCGTCCGAGAGAGTCAGGCAATTGGCTCTTTGGCAGAAGGCTCGTGCGAGGGCCGTGAGGGTGGCGGAGGACGCCCGTGCCGACGCCCTGAGTGCAGTCGGGCCCAAGCGTGTAACGCCCTCGATGTGGCTATATCTCCCATGTGTCGAAGCACGACTGTAACGCCCCGGACACACCAGCCGGTGGTCGTTACTCCTGACAGGATCTAGACTGGCCCCACAGATCAATATTAGTCTTTTGTGCGCACTTTGTCCTCACTCGTGCGCACCCGGGAGCAACTTCCCAATCGGTCACCCATCCTGACACTACTCCAAGCTGAGCACGCTTAACTTTAAAGTTCTGTCTGAATGGGCTCCCAGAAAAGAAGGAATTCCTTATTGATATGAGTAGTCTATCATCCCTAATAATCCATTCCATCACATACACCCCTACTCATAGGAACCGACGTCCTCGTCGGGCCACAGGAACGTTCCCTCTTGGCACAAACGTCTGTGCTTCCAGTCCGCTACATGTGCCATGCTGGGTGCCACGATGGGTCACAAACATCATGAACAACATGACCACGCACCTGTCCGCAACCATCCGTGTAACCGCGAGGGTCGGCTCTGATACCAACTTGTAACGCCCCGGACACACCTGCCGGTGGTCGTTACTCCTGACAGGATCTAGACTAGCCCACAGATCAATACTAGTCTTTTCTACGCACTTTGTCCTCACTCGTGCGCACCCGGGAGCAACTTCATGGTCGGTCACCCATCCTGACACTACTCCAAGCTGAGCACGCTTAACTTTGAAGTTTTGTCTGAATGGGCTCCCGGAAAAGAAGGAATTCCTTATTGATATGAGTAGTCTATCATCCCTAATAAGCCAGGCCATCACAACGACTTAGAGGCATAACCGCATTGAAAGCAATGTCGCAAGTGAGGTAATCTTCACACAATCCCATGTAATACATAAGGGAAAGAGATACATAGTTGGCTTACAATCGCCACTTCACACAATTACAAGAATAAAGCATTACATCATCCAGATACAATCAAGGTCCGACTACGGAACCAAAATAAAAGAAGACTACCCCAAATGCTACACAGATCCCCGATCGACCCCAACTGGGCTCCACTACTGATCAACTAGAACGAAGCAACACAAAGGACAAGATCTTCATCGAGCTCCTCCTTGAGCTTGGTTGCGTCATCTGCACGGCAACCTCGGCACCTGCAAGCTGGTTTTGGAAATATCTGTGAGTCACGGGGACTCAGCAATCTCACACCCTCGCGATCAAGACTATTTAAGCTCATGGGTAAGGTAAAAGGTATGAGGTGGAGCTGCAGCAAGCGACTAGCATATATGGTGGCTAACATACGCAAATGAGAGCGAGAAGAGAAGGCAAAGCACAGTCGAGAAACTATGATCAAGAAGTGATCCTAGAACAACCTACGTCAGACATAACTCCAACACCGTGTTCACTTCCCGGACTCCGCCGGAAAGAGACCATCACGGTAACACACGGGGTTGATGTATTTTAATTAAGGTCAACTTCAGGTTTTCTACAACCGGACATTAACAAATTCCCATCTGCCCATAACCGCGGGCACGACTTTCAAAAGTTCAAATCCCTGCAGGTGTGTCCCAACTTAGCCCATCACAAGCTCTCACGGTCAACGAAGGATATTCCTTCTAGCGGGAAGACCCGATCAGACTCGGAATCCCGGTTACAAGACATTTCAACAATGGTAAAACAAAACCAGCAAAGCCACCCGAATGTGCCGACAAATCCCGATAGGAGCTGCACATATCTCTTTCTCAAGGCACATCGGATTGTCCAAGGTTCCGGTAGGCCAGCCCAGAGTTGCCCCTGGTGGCCACCGGCAGCTGACAGGTTGGACCAACACTCAGAGGAGCACTGGCCCGGGGGTTTAAATAAAGATGACCCTTGAGCCTGCAGAACCCAAGGGAAAGAAAAAGGCTAGGTGGCGAATGGTAAAACCAATGTTGGGCCTTGCTGGAGGAGTTTTATTCAAGGCGAACTGTCAAGGGGTTCCCATTATAACCCAACCGCGTAAGGAACGCAAAATCCAGGAACATAACACCGATATGACGGAAACTAGGGCGGCAAGAGTGGAACAAAACACCAGGCATAAGGCCGAGCCTTCCACCCTTTACCAAGTATATAGATGCATTAATTAAATAAGAGATATTGTGATATCCCAACAAGAATATCCATGTTCTAACAAGGAACAAACTCCAATCTTCACCTGCAACTAACAACGCTATAAGAGGGGCTGAGCAAAGCGGTAACATAGCCAAACAACAGTTTGCTAGGATAAGGTGGGTTAGATGCTTGGCTCAACAATATGGGAGGCATGATAAGCAAGTGGTAGGTATCGTGGCATAGGCATAGCAAAAGAGCGAGCAACTAGCAAGCAAAGATAGAAGTGATTTCGAGGGTATGGTCATCTTGCCTGAGATCCCGCAAGGGAGAAGAACGAGCCCATGAAGAAGAAAAACGGACGTAGTCGAGCGAATCCTCACAAACGCGACGTTATCGGAACTAACCCAAAGAAGCAACACCGGAAAGAAACAAACAACATAGTAAACAACCACCACATAAGCATGGCATGATGCACAATCAAGTATGATGCATGTTCGGTTTAATGAGGCATGGCATGGCAAAGTGCACAAGCAAATTCTACAAATTAAGTGGAGCTCAATATGCAACGAGTTGCATATTGATGGAACACCACATTAATTATTTAGTTCTCTCCCGGTTAGGTACCCAACAATATTAAATGTTGGTTAATACGGCAAGAGGTGAAGCATAACAAAACTATACCATCTAACAATTTAAATGAGGCCGGATATAACCAACAACAAATCCGGTAAATCCCCATATGCATTAGTAATTTAAAAACAAACAACAATTTAAACATTTTAATTGTTCTTATTATGATGCGGATGACATGGACAAGTTTTATGCAATTTTAATTAAAAGTTGACATGAGCATAATATGGAGCATTTGTCATCGTGGCGGAAAGAAAGGGTGCCACGGCGACGATAACGGAAACGGTGCCACGGCAACGTTCCTGTTCCGGAAACTCGATTGAGATGCCGGTGGAAAAGAACAAGTGTGATGGGAGCGTGTCATGCGATGAACGGTGGGGTGCTCCCGGATACCGGGTTTCCCATGGGTCGACGGCATGGCAACCGAGGAGAAACGTGCAATGACAACTCGGACACGGTTCGAACATG
Source organism: Triticum aestivum (assembly GCF_018294505.1). Classification (NCBI taxonomy): domain Eukaryota; kingdom Viridiplantae; phylum Streptophyta; class Magnoliopsida; order Poales; family Poaceae; genus Triticum; species Triticum aestivum. Next base: position 456,445,495 of record NC_057800.1, read on the forward strand.
AGCATCTCATACAACATGCATTCATTCTCGGAAGGTCATTTCGGTGGTATACCTTCGAAGCATGTGTTTCGGGCGGAACGAGTTCGTAGAGGGAAGTAGCCGTTCTCGCAACAGTGGTAGTGGAAGTAGTTGTTCACGCATGCATCTAGGGTTGACGGAAGAGGTTCTCGCGATCTCGACGACGGTAGTTGTACATGTTGGCGGTAGTCGAACTTGACGGTTCCGTTACACGGTTCTTCGGAGACGGTAGTGGTATACGGTACTTTCAGCCATGGTAGTCGTACACGCGTTCGAAGAGGAACTCGGCGTTTCAATGCGGCGTAGGGGTACATGTCGATGGTCGTGTCGTGGTACTCGGCGTTCGTTTCAGTACTCGTTCGAGCATCCGTGGTCTTTTCGGTGGTGTACTTGGCGATATCTGAGACGACCTTGACGCATCCGTGAGTAGAGGTACTTGGCGGTTTCGGTAACGTAGTTGTCCAAATGCTGGCCGCCGTGGTACTTGGCGCTAATCCATGTTCGGTGGTCGAACTTGACGTCAACAGCATCAACAAGTGGAGGTGCATGATGACAGTGGGGCGTCGCGGTCGTCCACTACGGCGGACAGGGCATGCAGGTCGTGGTGGTACTTCTCAAGGTAGCAGTAGGAGAAGGCCGGGTCGGGTGCTCGTCAGCAGGCAGTGAAACACGCTGCTGTTGCTCGAAGAAGGCGGTGGCACGCTTGCGGCCGAACGGAGGGAGTACGGGGCGCGGGCGCGAGGTGACGAAGCAGCAACTGCAAGGGCAGAGCGAGGTCGGCGCTGCAGCGCAGCTCGACGGCGGCAAGGCAGCAGGGGGAACCGGGCAGGAGGAAGGAGAGGCCGGCGGCTGCGTACAAGAAGCAACCGAGGCGCGGCTTCAGTCCATGGCGACGGCGAGGTGGGTCAAGGGCGTCGGCGCTCCTGGTTCCAGCGGGAGGAAGAACATCCCAGTCGCTTCTCGGGAGGCGCGAAGCAGAGGGAGGAGAGGAGGCTCCAGCTTGGTCGTGGCCTCGTCGGCCGGCGAGGCATCTGAGGCAGGGAAGGAGCACGGGCGACGCGCTGGGGGCCGGCACGGTGGTCTCCATGGCCGTCTGCTCCACGAGAAGGTTCTGGGCAGCGCCCCTCGCCGGAGGCAGGGAGGCAGCGGCAATCCGGCGACGCAGTGCAGTAGAGGGAGGCAAGGGGACGCGAGCTCCTGGCGCTGGCTACGGGGCGCGGTGCGGGTGTGCATGAGTGCGTGGCGGCATTGGGAGGGAACGAGGGAGAGAGAAGGGATCGAGAGGGAGGACTCTGGCGGCGCTGAGGGAAAACGAGGTAAGGGAGCAATGGATCGGGCAGGAAGCGGCTAGGGTTAGTTTAGGTGGGCCTGGAGGCCGGCCCAGTGGGGAGGGCACCGGCTGGGCCTTAGAAGGCTGTGGGTTTGCTGGGCTGCGCGCTGTTGGGCCTGCTCTCTGCTGCGCAGAGCTGCTTCTCTCTTTTTCTGAATTCCTTCAGACAGGACAAAGATACAGAAAAGCACAGAGAGCATGGAGAAGGTAGAAGCAAGGATGAGAATTAAAATGAGCTCCCGGAGATATGCACTATTTGAATAAATTGCTTTGGCCATTTTTAGAGGTAGAAAAATAAACCAAGTTTGAATTAACTTCAAACTTGAGTCATTTTTGAACCAAACCAAAACATCTTCAAAAGAGCTGAAACTTGACAGAAAGGTTAAATGAAACGTGTTGGATTTACAGGGAAAGAGTGAACATTATTTGAGGCAGGAAAAATGTCACTCGAGTAAATGGCCAGAATTTAGAAGAAAGGAAGAAGGAGATGGGGTTTGCTTGGAGATGGACTAACTTGAAGGGGTGAAGATGCCAAAATCAATGGAGAAGAAGAGAAAGAGATCACACCAAGACATACACAAATAAAATGCACATGCAACAACAAGCAAGAAGATCATGATAAAATGCAAAATATGACAAAGGCATTCGACATGATCATGGCAAGACATACAGGAATGAAATATGCAAAAATAAATATGATAATGCAACAAACAAAAAAAACACACATCAACAACTAAAATAAAAGGAAGGGCAATTGAGCGTCGGTCTCGGGGCGTCACAACACTCCACCACTACGAGAGGATCTCGTCCCGAGATCTAGAATGGCACCGGAGGGAAAACATAAGAGAAAGAGGAGAGGTAAGGCTAAGTTGCTTCTTTGACAAACGAGTGAAACCACGAACCTTGAGAGATTGAATAAATTGAAATAAACAAAACAACAGAGATGCACAAAGTTGAAAACACTCCATTAAAAAAAGAGGAACAAGGAACATTACGAGAACCTTGAGGTTGAAGGGCAAGATATATATTGAAACCACTCCGGTTAAAACAAGATAGAGAAGTATTAAGAATGATATAATTTGGGCAACACTCCGTCTGAAAAGAAAAGGAATTGAATAAGAACTTGATAAGAAGAGAAGATACTTGATGAAATCACAACACACTACCTCCGGAACCCTTGAATGAATGGAACAAGGGGTAAGAAAGATCTCAGACAACACTCCGGTTGAAAAGAGAATCAAGGCTTGATAAGGCGAAAAGAACTTGAGCAAAAAGGGCACAAGACTCCGGTTAAAATGGATAGGCATGAAAAGAACATGATCTTTGACAAAACGAGATGATAGGTGAAAAGAACAACATCGCAATGCGTCCAGAACAAAAAAATAGAAGTTGGATCGTTGGAAAGAAAAGAGTTGAGAATAAAATGACATCTTCTACCACAATAGAATTTGAGAAGCATCCGTAGAAAGAAGTATGGAACGGAGTTGTTGTAAAATCAACAACGAAAAACAACGGCTGCTTGTGGGCTTATGAAAACATCTCAAAACTTAAGGTGAAATTCTGCCACTAACGAAAACAAGATTGGATTGATAAGACAAGGAGACGAGAAACTATTTCACCGGAGAATAAATGAAGAACTTGGGTCATTTATGAGCACCATAAATAGCAACAAACCTTAGGGAATGCTTTAGGTGAACTATAACCCAAGATAACTCCAACGAAGAGATTGATGGATTTAAAATACCTCATTCTTAACAACATGTGAATCATGAAACATGAACTCAAATTATCAAGAATGACATAATACCACCTCCAATGATATGGCAGAAAGAATTGCACTCCAGAATTGCAAAATGAAGAATGATTGAGCTCCTTTGAAAAGAATCTTGATAAACACTTTGAGAAGGAATTAAATCCTTTATGAACCATCATGTAGAGCCTCCATGAAGAACTTCGGTAATAAAAGAATGATCAATCGAAATGAAAGAGAAGTTGAAAACACACGGCGAAGACTTGCAATGATTAGATGGATCTTCACGATGAAAAAAATTGAGAGAGCTTGGAACTCCGGAAAAGAAAAGATGAAATAATTGAAACCGAGAATTTGGTGAGCCTCCGGAATAAGGAATTAATCACTTGGATGAACAAGAATAAGAATTATGTTATGCTCATCCTTCACCAATTAAATTGATGACAATCAATGAATTTGACATATTACTTATTCCCGAAGAAAAAAATTAAGATAGATGTCGCGCCAACTTGGGAAGGTATTGAACGAACCACCGGAAGGGTTGAAACAACGAATAAATTGATATGATAAAGAAGGAAGAGAAAACTCTTGAATGAACCACCGTAAGAATTGGAAAACAAACGAAGTAAAAGGGAAGAATCACCGGTAAGAATTAGCAAATAACGAAGATGCTTGAGAGAATTTAGATCCATGAGAACGAAGAGATCATGAACTGATTAGAGGATATTTGAACGATGCACCGGTAAGATTTGGAAAATGATAACAGAAAGCTGAGAATGAAATAAATCTTCTGAAATGATGGGCTTCAGAGAATCAAACTGAAAAGAATCTTGAATAGCTCCGGATGAGTGAAAAGAATAGTCACAAAGAAAACAATTATGAGAGGAAGACATCAAGCTAGAATCACGAATCTTTGAAGAGAACAGATAGGATATGGAGGAAAAACTCTTCTTCGGTCTTCAAATACAGAGAATGACGATGAGAAACACCACCAAGAATTGTAGAGGCACTCTGGAATTAAAATTGGAAAAAGGTTGAACCAACGATGAAAAGAATTTGAAAGATCTTGGAGAAAGACATAAGATTGATGATAATTCATTCTTATGTCAAACTTCGAAAATAATTTGAGAATACCTCTGGGAAAATTAGAAGAGTCAGGTAAGATCCTGGGAAAAGACCTGTGGGTTAGGGCCCACTCAAAAGATACACCGTTGAACAATTTCAAAGAGAGATTGCACCGGTTGAAATAAATGGCTTGAATGAGGTAACATCCTCGCAAAAGCTTGAACGAAATGAGAATGGAAACTTGAGTCTTCGAGATATCTTGAGCACTCCGGAACAATTGAATAGCGAGAGGTGAAAGATTAAGAGTTGCAACGACATGGGAAAGCATTTGAAACGAGGAAAGGGATATGATCAACACCAAAAGCTTGAATTGAATCCACCGGAGAAGAATGGTGAACTTGTAGTTCCGTTAGTATCTTCATGAGAATCACCTGGTAAGAACATTGACGGAAAAAATGGAGAGACTTCTCATCAATAACATGATAATTGATTAAGAAATCCGAATCCTTGGAGAAAAAGGGGTGAGTGGGCGGGAAAACAAAGACAACTTGGGGGCGGATGAAACGAGCACCGTTGAGAGAACTTAGAATTGAACTTGGAGGTGTTTAAATGATCGGAACCACTTGAAGGGAAACACGCTGAATGAAAAGGATTGATATGACAATCTCGACTATCATGAAGGATTGGTATTCACATAGGAGTATGAGAACACCATTTGGGAAAAGTATGGAATCAACACTTGACATTGAAGCAACTCGAATACCACAACTCAAAACAAAACAAAGGATTGGCTTGCAGAATAAGCCGGAACAAACATATGATAGAGATTTCGTCCGAAGTTTTCGTGGTGGGGCCTACACGGGCTCGATCGTACAACACCATCATGTACAAGGCAGTGCACATGACATATGAAGCGTCCCCGATTCGGCATAGCCAAGGACTCTTTAAGACACAACGAGACCACTATAAAACCAACCGTGGATAGGCGGACCACTAGACGTCGAACCCCAATTTCATAACATACATCTATCGGAAAGATATCCTAAGAGCTACTTGAATTCCCACTTGTAAACTCCCGAAGCTTTCCGGTTATGCAATCAGGTGTTGGGGATACAGGGGAAGCATAATATCTCACCCAAAACTAGCAAATCCTACATCCAGCTGTATCCATCCTTCAACACATAACCAAGAAAACTTCGGAAATCGTTTACCTCAACCTTCGAAAAGCATCTACTCCCGAACTCCCGCCCCAGTACTGGGTGGCGTCGAGGTTATCTCACCAACAACTGCATAAAAGAGATTTTCGATGTCGGCGAAACTAAACTCAGGTATTCCAGAACTGCAACGATAAAATTGTGACGACAAAACCTCGGAGCTCAACTCCCCGGGACACTGCCACAACCCCTAGATGACAGGAGGCACCAAGAACAATGTTCTCGTCACAAATCAATCGGAACGATTCCAAGATACCCGCGTGATCCTAAATTTTTTTAGTGAAATTTGAGAAGAGAAGAGTCAAAACTCTACGCCAGGATGCCTCACCAGAGCGACGAAGGGACTGGGGAGTAAAAAGAATTCCTAACTCTCCGATATATATAATCCTAAATGACTCAAAACATTTTTGTTCTAGACTCAACAACGCCAGCTATTCGATCAAGCAGGGGGCTCCTAAGGCCGGGGAAGGCTCTGATTACCAACTTGTAACGCCCTCGATGCAGCTATATCTCCCACGTGTCGAAGCACGACTTAGAGGCATAACCGCATTGAAAGCAATGTCGCAAGTGAGGTAATCTTCACAAAACCCATGTAATACATAAGGGAAAAAGATACATAGTTGGCTTACAATCGCCACTTCACACAATTACATGAATAGAGCATTACAACATCCAAATACAATCAAGGTCCGACTACGGAACCAAAATAAAAGAAGAACCCCAAATGCGACAAGGTCCCCGATCGACCCCACTGGGCTCCACTACTGATCAACTAGAACGAAACAACACAAAGGACAAGATCTTCGTCGAGCTCCTCCTGAGCTTGGTTGCGTCACCTCCCCGGTTCAACGGCACCTGCAAGGTGGTTTTGGAAGTAACTATGAGTCACGGGGACTCAGCAATCTCACACCCTTGCGATCAAGACTATTTAAGCTTAAAGGTAAGACAAGGTATGAGGTGGAGCTGCAGCAAGCGACTAGCATATATGGTGGCTAACATACGCAAAAGAGAGCGAGAAGAGAAGGCAAAGCACGGTCGAACAACTATGATCAAGAAGTGATCCTAGAACAACCTACATCAAGCATTACTCCAACACCGTGTTCACTTCCCGGACTCCGCCGAGAAGAGACCATCATCGTAACACACACGGTTGGCGCATTTTAATAAAGGTCAACTTCAGGTTTTCTACAACCGGACATTAACAAATTCCCATCTGCCCATAACCGCGGGCACGGCTTTCGAAAGTTCAATACCCTGCAGGGGTGTCCCAACTTAGCCCATCACAAGCTCTCACGGTCAACGAAGGATATTCCTTCTAGTGGGAAGACCCGATCAGACTCGGAATCCCGGTTACAAGACATTTCGACAATGGTAAAACAAGACCAGCAAAGCCACCCGAATGTGCAGACAAATCCCGATAGGAGCTGCACATATCTCTTTCTCAGGGCACATCGGATTGTCTAAGGTTCCGGTAGGCCAGCCCAGAATTGCCCCTGGTGGCCACCGGCAGCTGACAGGTTGGACCAACACTCAGAGGAGCACTGGCCCGGGGGTTCAATAAAGATGACCCTTGGGCAGGCCTACCCAAGGGAAAGAAAGGCTAGGTGGCAAATGGTAAAACCAATGTTAGGCCTTGCTGGAGGAGTTTTATTCAAGGCGAACTGTCAAGGGGTTCCCATTATAACCCAACCGCGTAAGGAATGCAAAATCCGGGAACATAACACCGATATGATGGAAACTAGGGTGACAAGAGTGGAACAAAACACCAGGCATAAGGCCAAGCCTTCCACCCTTTACCAAGTATATAGATGCATTAATTAAATAAGAAAATATTGTGATATCCCAACAAGTAAACATGTTCCAACAAGGAACAACATCTCCATGTTCCAACAAGGAACAAACTTCAATCTTCACCTGCAACTAACAACGCTATAAGAGGGGTTGAGCAAAGCGGTAACATAGCCAAACAACGGTTTACTAGGACAAGGTGGGTTAGAGGCTTGGTTCAACAATATGGGAGGCATTATAAGCAAGTGGTAGGTATCGCAGCATAGGCATAGCAAAAGAGCGAGCATCTAGCAAGCAAATATAGAAGTGATTTCGAGGGTATGGTCATCTTGCCTGAAATCCCGCAAGGAAGAAGAACGAGTCCATGAAGAAGACAAACGGACGTAGTCGAATGGGTCCTCACAACGCGACATTATCGGAACCAACCCGAAGAAGCAACACCAGAAAGAAGCACACATCATAGTAAATAACCACCACAAAATCATGGCATGATGCACAACAAGTATGATGCATGTCCGGTGTAATGAGGCATGGCATGGCAAAGTGCACAAGCAATTCTACAAATTAAGTGGAGATCAATATGCAACGAGTTGCATATTGACGAAACACCAGATTCATTAACTTAGTTCTGTCTCGGTTATGTACTAAACAAATTTAAATGTTGTTAAACATGGCAAGAGGTGAGGCAAAAGAAAACTACACATTTAAGCAAGTTTAAATGAGGCCGGAAACAACAACAACAATTCCGGTAAAACCCCATATGCATATTTTAAGGTTTGATACTGTTCTGCCCTAAACACAATTTTAGAGTTGTTAAACATGCAAAGTGAAGCCACCATGTTAAACTAGGCATTTTTCTACCCCATTTACATATAAAGTTTATTAGAAACCGAGCTACGGTTATTTAGTTATGAATTAAATCATTTTAACATGGCATGGGGGCAAATTTAAACAAACAGCATTTTAGACATTTCAAACATGGATGAAAGTTGGAAATTATTAATCTACACAAAATTCCACGCAAGTTTCATATATTAAGTTTTTACATTTGATGCATGGTTGCTGAGTTATTAAATGCATGAAGTGCAAGGGGTTTTCTGTAAAACAGGTAGTCTCTAGTTAAATGGCAAAATCATAGCAGCAGGAAAAAAACATTACATGGGCCGAAACTGAGAAGAGGTCCAACAGAATAGAAAAAAAAGGAGGCGCTGGGACTGCTCACATCGGGCCTGGGCCCAGCTGGAGGAGAGGTAGGCCTGCAGGGGAAGCTAGCAGCGGGAGGCTGGGCCTTGGCGCTGTGGAGGGGAGCGGCTGGGCCGGAGCGAGGCAAGAGGAGGCCCACGCGCATGCGCTGCGGCATCGTGCTCGGTCAACGCGAGGCGCAGGCGAGCGGGCAAACTGCTCGCTCTGAAGAGAAGCGACAACAACAGGTAAAACAGCGGCGCGATTGCAGGGACTTGGCGAGGCGTCAGACGACGGGGATCCGGTCGAGGACGGCGTCAGAGATGGCCGAATCAGGCCAGTTCGAGTCAGGGAGGCGAGGAGGCACAGGCTCGTCCCTCGTCCTCGAGTGCTTGCAGAAACAGGGTTGGCGGAGGCGAGATGCAGGGGAGTGGCGGCGGCGGACTTGGCGCTCCGGATGACCTCTGACGGCGCGTGGTCGGCTGGAATGGATGACGGGGCGTGAATCCGGTGCCGGGCGATGGTTCTGGGCGGTGGTGCCGGACGAACTCGAGCTCCGGGCGCCATGGCGTCGTTGTTCCTGCCTAGGACAAGAGAGGAAGAGCAGGAGGTCAGAGGAAGAGAGATGGAGAGCGTAGAGAAAGGGAACCAGAGGGATACAGGAGAGGCCTGGGCGGCTGTTGGTCACTGGTGGTGGTGCTCCGGTGGCCGGCCGGTCGAGCGACTTGCTCGGGGACGAGCGAGTAGAGGGGTGCAGGAGGAGGCAGGGGTGCCGCCTTGGTTCGGGAGGGGCTCGTCTCCAAGGATGGGGGAAGCGAGGAGGCGCGAATCCAGGGAGATGGTCGGAGGCGGGAGAGGATCTGGATTGGGTGCGGCTTCGGTTGGTCTGATGCTGCAAACAAGGGAAGGAGAGAGGCTGGCTGTGATCTGGTTGGGCGGCGCTAAAAGCAAGGTGGAGGCGCTCGGCTGTGGTGGTTGGTGGGATGGGGATCCCGATGAAGGAGGGAATTAGTGGTGATGGGACAAGCTCCCGAGAAAACAAGGGGGAGTGAGTGGCGGCGGCTGGGAGGATTAGACGAATGGATGGGATAGCTAGGGTTTCATCTGATATTTATATCAGATGAGTTTAGGTTAGGGGCTAACTCGTCCCTCCGATCAAAATCGGGCAGTCGGGAAAAATAGGCTAGGGAGCCCAAAAAGAAAAACGGAGATATTTTGTAGATGTTTGGGGATGATCCGGACCCAATGGTGACGACTGCCCAGGTCGGGTCCGGGGCAACTTTCGGACGCGCGTGCGAGGAGGGTCGCGGGCTGACGAGAGAGGTTAGGTAGGGCCTGGCGGTGAGTAGTGGTCTGTGTAGACGGTCTCGAGCTGAGAGAAGAGAAGAGAGAGAGGCCCGGCGACTGTTTCTGGAGACGGAAAACGTCCGACGTGTGCCCGGCTATAATGCCGCTATAGTTTAACGGTTGGGCTATCAAACGAACTCCGAATGCGATGAAACTTGACAGGCGGTCTATCTACACTATAATAAGACCACACGCCAACTTTCAACCCAATCCGAGAACATTCTCCGGCCTCTTACAAAATAATATTTCGGACGTGCTGCGGGCGCGTGCAAGGGTGTCTGGACTCAGAACGGACAACGGGAGGAACTGGGGGAACCCGGACGGATGTAAGTTTTAAAACATGATGATGCAATGCACATGATGACATGGTAAAAAAATTCAACACGCAAGCAAATGACATTGCAACGACAGCGAATAACTGGAGGACACCTGGCACATCGGTCTCGGGGCGTTACAACACTCCACCACTACGAGAGGATCTCGTCTCGAGATCTAGAATGGCACCGGAGGGAAAACGAAAGAGATAAAGAAGAGGTAAAACTAAGTTGCTTCTTCGACAAACGAGTGAAACCAAAGAACCTTGAAAAGGTTGAGCAAAATGAAAGAAAGAAAGCCATGGAGAAGAACAAAGTTGAAAGCACTCCGTTAAAAAAGAGGAACAAGGAAGAACAAATTCGAACAACACTCCGGTTGAGAAGGGATGCAAGACTTGATAAAATGAAAGAACTTGAGCAGCGGGCACACACTCCGGTTAAAAGGATAAGCACGAAAAGAACATGATCTTCACAATTCGAGATGATGATAGAAAAGAGAAACATCACAAGGCCTCCGGAACGAAAGAATAGAATATAGATAATTGAAATAAAAGAATGGAGAAGAAAATGCCAACTTCTATCACAAAAGAGTTTGAGAAGGAATCCTTAGGAGAAGGGTCGAACGGAGTTGTTGGAACACCAACAACGAAAAAGAATAAGCTTAATATGGTATTATGGAATACATCTCAAATTATGAGGTGAAATTCTGCCAGAGACGAAAATTAATAGATTGGATTGATATCAACAAGGAGACAAGAAAGTATTTCACCGGGAGGATAAAGAAGAACTTGGGTCCTTTATAAGCACCATAAATAGCAACAATCCTTAGGGAAAGCTTTAGGTGAAATATACCCCAAGATAACTCCAATGAACAGGTAGATGGATTTATGATACCCCATTCTTGTGAATGAAGAATGATATATTACCACCTCAAAAGATAAGGGAGAACAATTGCACTCCGGATTGCAAGAAGAAGAATGTTTGAGCTCCTCTGAAAAGAATCTCAAGGAACACTCTGAGAAGGAATTAAATCCTTAAAGGACCATCATGTAGAGCCTCCATGAAGAACTCCGGTAACAAAAGGATGATCAAACGGAAGGAAAGAGAGGTTGAAAACACAAGGTGAATCCTTGTAATGATTTAGATGGATCTCCGTGATAATTAGAGCTTGGAACTCCGAGAAAGAAAAGATGAACAAAGGAAATTCAAGAATTTGATGAGCCTCCGGAATAAAGAATTAAATTCACTCGATGAAATAAGAATAAGAATTATATTATGCTTATCCTTCACCAATTAAATTGATGACCAACAATGGATTTGGCATACTACTTATTCTCGTAGAAAGGATTTAGGTAGATATAGCGCAAACTTAACTGACCACCGGTAGGATTTGAACCAACGAATGAATTGATACAATAACAAAGGAAGAGAAATCTTGAACGAACCACCGGTAAGAATTGGAAAATGAACGAAGAAAAGATAAAGAAACACCGGGAAGAATTAATGAACGAATGAAGATACTAGAGGGAATTTGATACCTGAAAACGAATAGATCACGAATTGATTAGAGAATATTTGAATGATGCGCCGGTAAGATTTGGAGAATGATAGCTGAAAGTTGAGAATGAATAAGTCTTCTGAAATGATGGGCTTCGGAGAAAAAAACTGAAAAGACTCCTGAATTGCTCCGGAAGGATGAAAAGAATTTTCAGAAACAATTATGAGAGGATGGCAACAAGCTAGAATCATGAATCGTGAAGAGAATGGAGCAAGATTTAAGAGAAACTCTTCTTCGGTCTTCAAATGTTGATAATGATGATGAGAAGCACCACCAAGAATTGTTGAGATACTCCAAAATAAAGAAGAATATAAAAGTTGAATCAACAATGAAATGAATTTGAAAGATCTTGGAGAAAGACATTTGACTGATGATAAATCATTCTTACGTCAAACTTCGAAAAGAAATTTGAGGATAGCTCCGGGAAAATAAGAAGAGTCAGGTAAGATCCTGGAAAATGACCTGTGGGTTAGGGCCCACTCAAGAGATACACTGTAGAACGATTGCTAGAAACTGAGATTGCACCGGTTGAATTAAATGGCTAGAATGAGATAACAACCTCGAAAGATCTTGAACGAATGCAGAGTGGAAAACACGAATCTTCGAAATATCTTGAGCACTCCGGAACAAATGAATAGCGAGAAATGAATGGTTATGAGGTGCACCGGCATGAGAAAAGCATTTGGAATATAGAAAAGAATATGATCAACACCGAAATCTCGAATTGGATCCACCGGAAAAGGAAAGAATGGAGAATGATGAACTTGAAGCTCTGTTAGAATCTTCATGAGAATCACCGGATAAGAATATTGACGGAAAATGATGGAGAGGCTTCACAATAATAAAAGGACACTTGATTAAGAGATCTGAGTCCTCGAAGAAAAAGGGTGTGTGGGCGGGAAAAGAAAAGCAACTTGGAGACGGATGAAACAACCATCGTTGGGAAGAACTGATAATTGATCTTGCGGATGTCGAAATGATCGGATCCACTTGAAGAGAAACACACCGATTGAAAAAGGACTGACATGACAATCTCGATTATCAAGAAGGATTAGTATTCACATAGGAACATGAGAAGACCGCTTAGAGAAGGTATGGAATCAACACTTGACATTGAAGCAACTCGAATACCACAACTCAAAACAAAAACAAAGGATTGGCTTGCAAAATAAGCCGGAACAAACATATGATAGAGATTTCGTCCGAAGTTTTCGTGGTGGGGCCGACACGGGCTCGATCGTACAACACCATCATGTACAAGGTTGTGCACATGACATACGAAGCGTCCCCGAGTCGGCATAGCCAAGGACTCTTTAAGACACAACGAGACCACTATAAAACCAACCGTGGATAGGCGGACCACTAGACGTCGAACCCCAATTTCATATCATACATCTGTCGGAAAGATATCCTAAGATCTACTTGAATTCCCACTTATAAACTCCCGAAATTTTCCGGTTATGCAATCAGGTGTTGGGGATACAGGGGAAGCATAATATCTCACCCAAACTAGCAAATCCTACATCCAGTTGTATCCATCCTTCAACACATAACCAAGAAACCTTCGGAAATCATCTACCTCAACCTTCGAAAAGCATCCATTATATGAGTTACGGCAATACTCCTGAACTCCCGCCCCAGTACTGGGTGGCGTCGAGGTTATCTCACCAACAACTACATAAAAGAGATTTTCAATGTCGGCGAAACTATCTCAGGTATTCCAGAACTGCAACTATAAAATTGTGATGACAACACCTCGAAGCTCAACTCCCCCGGACACTGCCACAACCCCTAAATGACAGGAGGCACCAAGAACAATGTTCTCGTCACAAATCGATTGGAACGATTCCAATATACCCGCGTGATCCTAAATTTTTTTAGTGAAATTTGAGAAGAGAAGAGTCAAAACTCTACGTCAGGATGCCTCACCAGAGCGACGAAGGGACTGAGGAGTAAAAAGAATTCCTAACTCTCTGATATATATAATCCCTAAATGACTCAAAACATTTTTCTAGACTCAACAACGTCAGCTATTCGATCAAGCAGGGGGCTCCTAAGGTCCGGGAAGGCTCTACTTACCAACATGTAATGCCCTCAATGCGGCTATATCTTCCACGTGTCGAAGCACGACTTAGAGGCATAACCACATTGAAAGCAATGTCGCAAGTGAGGTAATCTTCACACAACCCATGTAATACATAAGGGAAAAAGATACATAGTTGGCTTACAATTGCCACTTCACACAATTACATGAATAGAGCATTACAACATCCAAATACAATCAAGGTCCGACTACGGAACCAAAATAAAAGAAGAACCCCAAATGCGACACGGTCCCCGATCGACCCCAACTGGGCTCCACTACTGATCAACTAGAACAAAACAACACAAAGGACAAGATCTTTGTCGAGCTCTTCCTGAGCTTGGTTGCATCACCTGCCCGGTTCAACGGCACCTGCAAGCTGGTTTTGGAAGTAACTGTGAGTCACGGGGACTCAGCAATCTCACACCCTCACGATCAAGACTATTTATGCTTAAAGGTAAGACAAGGTATGAGGTGGAGCTGCAGCAAGCGACTAGCATATATGGTGGCTAACATACGCAAAAGAGAGCGAGAAGAGAAGGCAAAGCACGGTCGAACAACTATGATCAAGAAGTGATCCTAGAACAACCTACGTCAAGCATTACTCCAACACCGTGTTCACTTCCCAGACTCCGTCGAGAAGAGACCATCACGGTAACACACGCGGTTGGTGCATTTTAATTAAGGTCAACTTCAGGTTTTCTACAACCGGACATTAACAAATTCCCATCTGCCCATAACCGCGGGCACGGCTTTCGAAAGTTCAATACCTTGCAGTGGTGTCCCAACTTAGCCCATCACAAGCTCTCACGGTCAACGAAGGATATTCCTTCTAGCGAGAAGACCCGATCAGACTCGGAATCCCGGTTACAAGACATTTCGACAATGGTAAAACAAGACCAGCAAAGCCACCCGAATGTGCCGACAAATCCCGATAGGAGCTGCACATATCTCTTTCTCAGGGCACACCGGATTGTCCAAGGTTCCGGTAGGCCAGCCCAGAGTTGCCCCTGGTGGCCACCGGCAGCTGACAGGTTGGACCAACACTCAGAGGAGCACTGGCCCGGGGGTTTAATAAAGATGACCCTTGGGCAGGCCTACCCAAGGGAAAGAAAAGGCTAGGTGGCAAATGGTAAAACCAATGGTGGGCCTTGCTGGAGGAGTTTTATTCAAGGCGAACTGTCAAGGGCTTCCCATTATAACCCAACCGAGTAAGGAACGCAAAATCCGGGAACATAACACCGATATGATGGAAACTAGGGCGGCAAGAGTGGAACAAAACACCAGGCATAAGGCCGAGCCTTCCACCCTTTACCAAGTACATATATACATTAATTAAATAAGAAAATATTGTGATATCCTAACAAGTAAACATGTTCCAATAAGGAACAACATCTCCATGTTCCAACAAGGAACAAACTTCAATCTTCACCTGCAACTAACAACGCTATAAGAGGGGCTGAGCAAAGTGGTAAGATAGCCAAACAACGGTTTGCTAGGACAAGGTGGGTTAGAGGCTTGGTTCAACAATATGGGAGGCATTATAAGCAAGTGGTAGGTATCGCAGCATAGGCATAGCAAAAGAGTGAGCATCTAGCAAGCAAAGATAGAAGTGATTTCGAGGGTATGGTCATCTTTCCTGAAATCCCGCAAGGAAGAAGAACGAGTCCATGAAGAAGACAAACCAACGGGTCCTCACAACGCGACGTTATCAGAACCAACCCGAAGAAGCAACACCGGAAAGATGCACACATCATAGTAAATAACCTCCACAAAATCATGGCATGATGCACAACAAGTATGATGCATGTCCTGTTTAATGAGGCATGGCATGGCAAAGTGCACAAGCAATTCTACAAATTAAGTGGAGATCAATATGCAACGAGTTGCATATTGACGAAACACCACATTCATTAATTTAGTTCTCTCTCGGTTATGTACTCAACAAATTTAAATGTTGTTAAACATGGCAAGAGGTGAGGCAAAAGAAAACTACACATTTAAGCAAGTTTAAATGAGGCCGAAAACAACAACAATTCCGGTAAAACCCCATATGCATATTTTAAGGTTTGGTACTGTTCTACCCTAAACACAATTTTAGAGTTGTTAAACATGCAAAGTGAAGCCACCATGTTAAACTAGGCATTTTTCTACCCCATTTACATATAAAGTTTATTAGAAACCGAGCTACGGTTATTTAGTTATGAATTAAATCATTTTAACATGGCATGGGGGCAAATTTAAACAAACAGCATTTTAGACATTTCAAACATGGATGAAAGTTAGAAATTATTAATCTACACAAAATTCCACGCAAGTTTCATATATTAAGTTTTTACATTTGATGCATGGTTGGTGAGTTATTAAATGCATGAAGTGCAAGGGGTTTTCTGTAAAACAGGTAGTCTCTGGTTAAATGGCAAAATCATAGCAGCAGGGAAAAAACATTACATGGGCCGAAACTGAGCAGAGGTCCAACAGAACAGAAAAAAAAGAGGCGCTGGGACTGCTCACATCGGGCCTTGGCCCAGCTGGAGGAGAGGTAGGCTTGCAGGGTAAGCTAGCAGCGGGAGGCTGGGCCTTGGCGCTGTGGAGGAGAGAAGCTGGGCCGGAGCGATGCAAGAGGAGGCCCACGCGCAGGCGCTGCGGCATCGTGCTCGGTCAACGCGAGGCGCAGGCGAGCGGACAAACTGCTCGCTCTGAAGAGCAGCGACAGCAACAGGTAAAACAGCGGCGTGATTGTAGGGACTTGGAGAGGCGTCAGACGACGGGGATCCGGTCGAGGATGGCGTCGGAGATGGCCGGATCAGGCCAGTTCGAGTCGAGGAGGTGAGGAGGCACGGGCTCGTCCCTCGTCCTCGAGTGCTCGCAGAAACAGGGGAGGCGGAGGCGAGATGCAGGGGAGTGGCGGCGGCGGACTTGGCTCTCCGGATGACCTCCGACGGCGCGTGGTCGGCTGGGATGGATGACGGGGCGTGAATCCAGTGCCGGGAGATGGTTCTGGGCGGTGGTGCCGGGCGAACTCGAGCTCAAGGCGCCATGGCGTCATTGTTCCTGCCCAGGACAAGAGAGGAAGAGCAGGAGGTCAGAGGGAGAGAGATGGAGAGCGTAGAGAAAGGGAACCAAAGGGATACAGGAGAGGCCTGGGGCGGCTGCTAGTCACTGGTGGTGGTGCTCCGGTGGCCGGCCGGTCGAGCGACTTTCTCGGGGATGAGCGAGCAGAGGGGTGCGGGAGGAGGCAGGGGTGCCGCCTTGGTTCGGGAGGGGCTCGTCTCCAAGGATGGGGGAAGCGAGGAGGCGTGAATCCAGGGAGATGGTCGGAGGCGAGAGAGGATCTGGATTGGGTGCGGCTTCAGTTGGTCTAATGCTGCAAACAAGGGAAGGAGAGAGGCTGGTTGTGATCTGGTTGGGCGGCGCTAAAAGCAAGGTGGAGGCGCTCGGCTGTGGTGGTTGGTGGGATGGGGATCCCGATGAAGGAGGGAATCAGTGGTGATGGGACAAGCTCCCGAGAAAACAAGGGGGAGTGAGTGGCGGCGGCTGGGAGGATTAGACGAATGGATGGGATAGCTAGGGTTTCATCTGATATTTATATCAGATGAGTTTAGGTTAGGGGCTAACTCGTCCCTCCGATCAAAATCGGGCAGTCGGGAAAAATAGGCTAGGGAGCCCAAAAAGAAAAACGGAGATATTTTGTAGATGTTTGGGGATGATCCGGACCCAATGGTGACGACTGCCCGGGTCGGGTCCGGGACAACTTTCGGACACGCGTGCGAGGAGGGTCGCGGGCTGACGAGAGAGGTTAGGTAGGGCCTGGCGGTGAGTAGTGGGCTGTGTAGACGGTCTCGAGCTAAGAGAAGAGAAGAGAGAGAGGCCCGGCGACTGTTTCCGGAGACGGAAAACATCCGACGTGTGCCCGGCTATAATGCCGCTATAGTTTAACGGTTGGGCTATCAAACGAACTCCGAATGCGATGAAACTTGACAGGCGGTCTATCTACACTATAATAAGACCACACGCCAACTTTCAACCCAATCCGAGAACATTCTCCGGCCTCTTATAAAATAATATTTCGGACGTGCCGCAGACGCGTGCAAGGGTGTCTGGACTTAGAACGGGCAACGGGAGGAACTGGGGGAACCAGGACGGATGCAAGTTTTAAAACATGATGATGCAATGCACATGATGACATGGTAAAAAAATTCAACACGCAAGCAAATTACATGGCAACGACAGCGAATAGCTGGAGGACACCTGGCACATCGGTCTCGGGGCGTTACAACACTCCACCACTACGAGAGGATCTCGTCCCAAGATCTAGAATGGCACCGGAGGGAAAACGGAAGAGATAAAGAAGAGGTAAAACTAAGTTGCTTCTTTGACAAACGAGTGAAACCAAAGAACCTTGAAAAGGTTGAGCAAAATGAAAGAAAGAAAGCCATGGAGAAGAACAAAGTTGAAAGCACTCCGTTAAGAAAGAGGAACAAGGAAGAACAAATTCGAACAGCACTCCGGTTGAGAAGGGATGCAAGAGTTGATAAAATGAAAGAACTTGAGCAGCGGGCCCACACTCCGGTTAAAAGGATAAGCACGAAAAGAACATGATCTTCACAATTCAAGATGATGATAGAAAAGAGCAACATCACAAGGCCTCCGGAACGAAAGAATAGAATATAGATAATTGAAATAAAAGAATGGAGAAGAAAATGCCAACTTCTGTCACAAAAGAGTTTGAGAAGGCATCCTTAGGAGAAGGGTCGAACGGAGTTGTTGGAACACCAACAACGAAAAAGAATAAGCTTAATATGGTCTTATGGAATACATCTCAAATTATGAAGTGAAATTCTGCCACTGACGAAAATTAATAGATTGGATTGATATCAACAAGGAGACGAGAAAGTATTTCACCGGGAGGATAAAAAAGAACTTGGGTCCTTTATAAGCACCATAAATAGCAACAATCCCTAGGGAAAGCTTTAGGTGAAATATACCCCAAGATAACTCCAATGAAGAGATAGATGGATTTAAGATACCCCATTCTTGTGAATGAAGAATGATATATTACCACCTCAAAAGATAAGGGAGAACAATTGCACTCCGGATTGCAAGAAGAAGAATGTTTGAGCTCCTCTGAAAAGAACCTCAATGAACACTCCGAGAAGGAATTAAATCCTTAAAGGACCATCATGTAGAGCCTCCATGAATAACTCCGGTAACAAAAGGATGATCAAACGGAAGGAAAGAGAGGTTGAAAACACAAGGTGAATCCTTGTAATGATTTAGATGGATCTCCGTGATAATTAGAGCTTTAGTTCAACACGTGGGAGTTGCATATTGACGGAACACCACATTAATTATTTAGTTCTCTCTCGGTTAGGTACCCAACAATATTAAATGTTGGTTAATATGGCAAGAGGTGAAGCATAACAAAACTATACCATCTAACAATTTAAATGAGGCCGGATATAACCAACAACAAATCCAGTAAATCCCCATATGCATTAGTAATTTAAAAGCAAACAACTATTTAAACATTCTAATTGTTGTTATTATGATGCGGATGACATGGACAAGTTTTATGCAATTTTAATTAAAAGTTGACATGAGCATAATATGGAGCATTTGTCATCGTGGCGGAAAGAAAGGGTGCCACAGCGACGATAACGGAAACGATGCCACGACAATGTTCCGGTTCCGAAAACTCGATTGAGATGCCGGTGGAAAAGAACAAGTGTGACGGGAGCATGTCATGCGATGAACGATGGGGTGCTCCCGGATACCGGGTTTCCCATGGGTCGACGGCATGGCAACCAAGGAGAAACGTGCAATGACAACTCGGACACGGTTCGAACATGAGCATCTCATACAACATGCATTCATTCTTGGAAGGTCGTTTCGGTGGTATACCTTCGAAGCATGTGTTTCGGGCAGAACGAGTTCATAGAGGGAAGTAGCCGTTCTCGTAACGGCGGTAGTGGAAGTAGTTGTTCACGCATGCATCTAGGGTCGACGAAAGAGGTTCTCGCGATCTCGGCGATGGTAGTTGTACATGTTGGCGGTAGTCGAACTTGACGGTTCCGTTACACGGTTATTCGAAGACGGTAGTGGTATACGGTACTTTCGGCCATGGTAGTCGTACACACGTTCGGAGAGGAACTCGGCGTTTCGGTGCGGCGTAGGGGTACATGTCGATGGTCGTGTCGTGGTACTCGGCGTTCGTTTCAGTACCCGTTCAAGCATCCATGGTCTTTTCGGTGGTGTACTTGGCGATATCTGAGACGA
Source organism: Triticum aestivum (assembly GCF_018294505.1). NCBI lineage: Eukaryota > Viridiplantae > Streptophyta > Magnoliopsida > Poales > Poaceae > Triticum > Triticum aestivum. The sequence continues at coordinate 456,465,423 of NC_057800.1, forward strand.
TCTTAACGCATCCGTGAGTAGAGGTACTTGGCGGTTTTGGTAACGTAGTTGTACACGCGTCGTCGAACTTGTCGAATCCAAATGCTGACCGCCGTGGTACTTGGCGCTAATCCATGTTCGGTGGTCGAACTTGACGTCAACAACATCAACAAGTGGAGGTGCATGATGACAGTGGGGCGTCGCGGTCGTCCACTACGGCGGACAGGGCATGCAGGTCGTGGTGGTACTTCTCAAGGTAGCAGTAGGAGAAGGCCGGGTCGGGTGCTCGTCAGCAGGCAGCGAAACACGCTGCTGCTGCTCGAAGAAGGCGGTGGCACGCTTGCGGCCGAACGGAGGGAGGACGAGGCGTGGGCGCGAGGTGACGAAGCAGCAGCTGCAAGGGCAGAGCGAGGTCGGCGCTGCGGCGCAGCTCGACGGCGGCAAGGCAGCAGGGGGAACCGGGCAGGAGGAAGGAGAGGCCGGCGGCTGCGTACAAGAAGCAACCGAGGCGCGGCTTCAGTCCATGGCGACGACGAGGCGGGTCAAGGGCGTCGGCGCTCCTGGTTCCAGCGGGAGGAAGAACATCCCAGTCACCGCTCGGGAGGCACGAAGCAGAGGGAGGAGAGGAGGCTCCAGCTTGGTCGTGGCCTCGTCGGCCGGCGAGGCGTCTGAGGCAGGGAAGGAGCACGGGCGACGTGCTTGGGGCCGGCACGGTGGTCTCCATGGCCGTCCGCTCCACGAGAAGGTTCAGGGCAGCGCCCCTCGCCGGAGGCAGGGAGGCAGCGGCGATCCGGCGACGCGGTGCAGTAGAGGGAGGCAAGGGGACGCGAGCTCCTGGCGCTGGCTGCGGGGCGCGGTACGGGTGTGCATGAGTGCGCGACGGCGTTGGGAGGGAACGAGGGAGAGAGAAGGGATCGAGAGGGAGGACTCTGGCGGCGCTGAGGGAAAACGAGGGAAGGGAGCAATGGATCGGGCAGGACGCGGCTAGGGTTAGTTTAGGTGGGCCTGGAGGCCGGCCCAGTGGGGAGGGCACCGGCTGGGCCTTAGAAGGCTGTGGGTTTGCTGGGCTGCGCGCTGCTGGGCCTGCTCTCTGCTGCGCAGAGCTGCTTCTCTCTTTTTCTGAATTCCTTCAGACAGGAAAAAGATACAGAAAAGCACAGAGAGCATGGAGAAGGTAGAAGCAAGGATGAGAATTAAAATGAGCTCCTGGAGATATGCACTATTTGAATAAATTGCTTCGGCCATTTTTAGAGGTAGAAAAATAAACCAAGTTTGAATTAACTTCAAACTTGAGTCATTTTTGAACCGAACCAAAACATCTTCAAAAGAGCTGAAACTTGACAGATAGGTTAAATGAAACGTGTTGGATTTACAGGGAAAGAGTGAACATTATTTGAGGCAGTAAAAATGTCACTCGAGTAAATCACTAGAATTTAGAAGAAAGGAAGACGGAGATGGGGTTTGCTTGGAGATGGACTAACTTGAAGGGGTGAAGATGCCAAAATCAATGGAGAAGAAGAGAAAGAGATCACACCAAGACATACACAAATAAAATGCACATGCAACAACAAGCAAGAAGATCATGATACAATGCAAAATATGACAAAGGCATTCGACATGATCATGGTAAGACATACAGGAATGAAATATGCAAAAATAAATATGATAATGCAACAAACATAAAAAAACACATCAACAACTAAAATAAAAGGAAGGGCAACTGAGCGTCGGTCTCGAGGCATCACAAAGCGCCTCATCTACGCTTGGTGGTACGTGGACCGGGTGCACGCTTCCAGCGAGGAGGAGTACCTGTTGGCGCCGGATCACCACACCGGTGAGATCGCGCTCGCCCGCCGGCAAGTCGCCAATCAGCACCTCGCGAGTTGCGAGGCTGAGGAAGAGGCGTTGTGTCGGCGTGCTGGGAAACGGCCGCGCACCAGGGCACTCGTGGCGTGCCGCAAGCGCTCCTGCGAGCGCCGTGGCTTTTAGGAGGAGTATAATTTTTGTTTTGTAAGGCAATCTCATTAGTTTTGGGACGCAAATGATAAATCCCGAACGTTCAGGAATTTTTAGCGTCCTTAATTAAGTATGTAAAAGGGAAAGTTTGGAAACCTTGTGTATTCGTACGCATTTTGCAAGTACGTGCATGTAGCACAAACTTTACTATATACTATTACACTACACGTCTCTCTCAATATATGCTTGCAGACTGTGCTACTCCCTCCGTCCAGGTCAATAAGTCATCTTTGGTTGTGCACCGTGACTAAGATGGAGGAAAGACTTATACACCTAGATGGAGGGAGTACTACTATTACTTAGTACGTGCAAATGCACGTTTTAACAGTACGATGTGGTTTTTGTAAAAGTAGAAAAACAACACTAGTCAAGCTTGTGAAACGATTCAATGCAAAAAAATGCAAAAATGCTCGTTTGATTGTTTACTTTTAGCTTTCTTCTCTGTGGTTATTTCTCTGTCGTACTTTGTACGGAGTATCTCACTGATTGGAAAGGCATGCAAATTCCCAAACCGCTTCCTACACCCTGTATCGAATTTTTTGCCTAACAAGTCGTATCGTGCAATTGGAATTCCAACTTGAGTACTACTACTAGTAGGAGTATCAGGGGCCAGTTCTTTTAGGCTTCTAGATTAGTAATCCCATAACTAGTACCTCCGTCCTGGTTTATTGGTCCCCATTGTAATCTGTGTCAAATTTTGATCATAAATTTAACTAATGAAATGTTAGTGCATGTCACATGCACTACTCCATCCGTCTAGGTGAGTAAGTCACCTTAGGCTATGCACCGTGACCAAGGAAGAGGAGAAATCGAGAAACATTAATGTTTATTTGCTAATTAATAGTATTGCATGCAATGAACTAACCACCGCATGTCGTGTTTGATATCCCAACTCATTAAAAGCATGCACACTCTTTATCTCTTTTTGGTTGATATGTCAAGAAACAAGAAACGAGGTAGAAGTTAATGCACCGCGCCTAAGTGTTTTGAGATTATTTGGTTTTCGTAAGATGACTTACACACCTAGACGGAGGGATTACAATGGTGAGGGATAAACCAGTTAAATCTTTGGTCAAAATTTAGCACAAATTACAATGGTGAGGAATAAACTAGGACGGAGTAGTAGTTTAGAAGCCTAAATAAATGAGTGAGGCGCCTTGTTGTTACTCTCCGCTGTGACTAGTCTTGTGGGAAAAGCTGGGGAAGCCGCCAAAAGAACTGGCCCTAGGAGTAGTAGCTAGGGATCGAGTGTGCGAGATGAACCGGAGAAAGTAAATGTAGAGAGATGAAATGCAAAAAAGATGGAGGGATGTGATGGTTGCTTGTCCGTTTATTTTACCAGGCCACTTATTACTGGGAGTGGTTGGGTTTTGTGATATGACGGCTTTACTTCCGTGCCACGAGCGGGGTGAGAGGTGAGACTCCCGTGCAGCGCCGCCCTCTACACTTGTACTACATCGGTCATGGTTTATTAGTCCCCCATTGAATTTGACTGAAGATTTAACTGACAAAATGTTAGTGCATGTCAACAAAAACTATATCGTTGGATTCGTATTTGAACATAGTTTTGAATGATATAATTTTAGGTGACATGCATCAGCATTTATCGTACTATATATAATGTTAGTTCAATTTTTGGTCGTACTAATCTATAATAGTAAGGTGCCCATGCGTTGCACCGAAGAGTGAAATGCATTGATCGGGGAGTTGTTTATTTTGACAAAGGATGTGGGGGTCATCTCATGTGTAACGGGTATCGATAGGTTTCTTTGGATATTATTTCATCTCTAGAGCTCACAAACATCCGGGTGAAATAGATAAAAAGGTATATTTTGCAAACAAAAACGTTCAACTGTTCAACCTGCATCCAAAACTTGTGAAGAAATAACACTTATTGTGCTTTGCAAGAAATGATCTTTAAGAATTAGTTTTTGAGTATCGGTTGTTATACATGTTGGCTACAGATGACATGGCACTTTCTTATAGTCAACAGTTGGCTATACTATTAAGTAATATTAACCATGCCCTTATACACCTAGGCGGAGGGATTAAATCAGGATGACTTGCAAGCGGGCAGAGGAGATGTAAGAAATGGTTCATCGTAAGTCTTTCACCAATACTGTAGTCAAAATTCATACATGGGAGATTCTAGACTAAACCATAAACGAACACACTTTTATTCATGCGCGATACTCCAATAGAGCAAGATCCTGCATGGAAGTCCCCACATGCTTAGACAACGGATTACATTGAGTGAAGACTAATGATCAACATTTAACTTGATAATGCATATGTCCAGGTGAACCTCCTTGGAGTCCCCGTGCACCGCGTTGGCATGTAAAGGATGCCATGGGTTTTCCAAGTCCACATTGGCGGGATAGTCCCAGCTCCCTAGAGTCCAAGTCTGTTCGATGAGGCCGGTGTCGCCGCCCACGCGACCCGGAGGGGTAGTAACACTGACCACGCACCCGTATATCGGCCTCGTGTCAGTGTCAGTGTCAGCGGCATCTCCCCTGACGCACATTATAGAGACGGGGCGGCGGCCTGCGCGGGCCTCGCCGGTGCCCATGATCAAGAGGAAGACGCTGACGTCCTCCTCCGAGACTAGCAGGCGGCGGTGATCCTCCAGCGACTCTGGCATGGTGAACGGGTAGCACGTCTCGTACTTGATGTTCTCCGCCAAGGGCCAGCAGTGACCGCTGCATGCATCCGTGAGGTGATGCACCATGTCCACCAGCGAGCCACAAAACGGCATCGGGCACTCATAGTAGTGGACGAAGGGCTCCTTGGAGGCATCGACCAGGCCATCCATGAAACGAGAGTGGCTGTAGGTGACGTTGCGCTAGTTGAATATATGAGCAAGTTACTATGGGATTTAATCCAAATAAGAACAAAATAAATCATGAATTCTACCACGATTTCGAACATGAAGGACAAAAACACATACGGTGCAACGGGAGCAGCACCGTTGGCGTTGAGGTTGTCGCCCATGTCCAAACACCACGTAGACACAGTCTTTGAGCACGGTTCGTAGTCATTCCATGCTCGGGCATTGAAGTTTGTAACTATTTTAGATTAGAATATACTACTCCTCTGGTGCTAGTAGTAGAGCAGAGTCCTACTCTACTACTCTACTCAAGCAAGTTAGGGCATAGCACTGTAGGGAGTACCAGTACTGTGATCACTCAAGCAAGTTGTCTGGCATCGACATGACCCTACACTGCTGCTATGTGTCTCGTAAGTCAAGCGGTGTGTTGTAGTCATCATCACCTGTCCACTTCCCACAGCACATATTCGCTTCTCCATCTTTGTCCGCGCATAATCTCATCCAACCTTCCATCCTCGCTAAGGCGCCTCCCCCCTCGTCCGAAACCAAAGCACTAACAATGGCAGAACCAAGCAGCGTCCACCGAAAGAGTGACTGGAATTCGCTCCCCACAGAGGTAATCAAGATCATTGTTTCGCGTGTGGACAATCTCAGTACCATGCCGCTCACCGCGTGCTCGTCGGGCTGTACCATTTACTCAAAGCCCTTAGGCCGGAGCTTTTTAAGCCAGCTCCTTGCTTGCTGATGCCGCCTAATCTTCAGAAACGCCGTGTCATGCAGCATAATGATCGTAGGGTGGCGAGCATCAACCCCCTTGACTGCGATCCGATCCCCGTCAGCCTCAACTACATTAATGGTATGTACTGGGTCAGCATGAACACGTCTTAGATGGTGCTCGTCGACGGTCGCGGCAGCTGGATGCTCGTGGAGGTCTACACCCGGCGATTGATCCCCCTTCCTTCGATTAACACTGCACTGCTTTGGCACCGCGGCCCAGAATACTCGGAATCTTACAGTAGCCAACATGATACCAAGTTTGATTTGCTCAAGGTTGTAATCTGCCAAGTGCCCACAAGATCTGCGAATTATAAAGACTTCAGGCTAATTGCGTTCTTCAACCGCGGTCTCGCCTATCTGACAGGTCACTACGGTAAGTGGATAAATCTACACGTCCATCGCAGGATTATACATCCTCCATGGTGCTCTGATGCCATTGAACACAAGGGCTTCATTTACGCTGTCGACTCCTTCTATGGCTGGACGTATTGCTGGCCTACTCCAATCACCGCTACAAATGGCTATTACAGCAGTATGTTACTTTCCTATGATATCATGATGGCTTGCTTATATTACTGTCAACATTTGCTGAAAAAATATTCATGCTCATAACATGATGTTCTTAAGATTGACTAAATCAAGAGCCCTTTTTTATTTGACTCCAACTTGATATGATGTTGTAGGCCGCCTGGTGTCCCTACCCTTCCTAATCCCAGAACCTTTCAAAGAAAAGCGGCATGGCAGTTGCAGGTGGTTCCTGGCTCGATCAAACGACGGCGAAAGATTGATGATCGTTCGCATGTACCGGACGTGTTGTTTCGCGGAATACAATCACAGTCACTGCAAGGTCTTTGAGCAGGATCCCAGCTTCTCCGGGCCTTCAGGAATTTTTGACTGGAGGCTGGTAAGTAGCCTTGGTACACGCTCTCTGTTTGTCGGACTGAATTATCTGATTAACCAGGAGATAACCGACGACAAGGATCATGATGGCAGCGCAGTTTCGTTCATCAGGCAAAACTGTGCGTACACAGCGTACCATGCGTCTCTGCATGTACCATACCCTGATATTTGCCGCCACGCTCTGCAGCCCAAAGTAGGAGAGAGGGTCGCAAGTATCAGACTTCGACCTGCTGGCTGGGGTTTCCCCCGCCAGGCACACATCTGGTTCAAGCCATCAGCCAATCTCCACAGTGTAATAAATAGTAACGTCTAACTGAGCCAATTAGTTAGATGCGTAACTTGGTGTAGTAGGATCTTTATTTAGTTTGAAGCATACAATTGTTCTTTTTTGGTAGCCCTTTTGTAATGATGGCTGATGTTTGGTTTGGAAGAGAGTGTTGCGTCTTCACTCTTCTGGCCTGCTTACTGCTTGTGTTGCACCCCCAGCCCTGATTGCTGCTACTGCTGTTTTCAATGTACAATCAATAGTATATTTCGTCTGTTGGTTGAATAAATGTGTTGTTAGAACGACAAACACAATGTTTTGGAAGTCGTTGCACAGTTCGATCCTTTAGTGCCCCATACCGTACGTAGCGCATACTATTTTTCGTACGGAACATATTTTCCACTTGTTGATAACATGCAGCCCACTGATGAAGGCCCAATAGAGAAGCCCATAATTAACTGGAAGGGAGGCTCTCACATGAATCCGGCCCAGGTACATGCTCATGGTCCCGTAAACATAAATAAGTAAATAAATAAATAAAGCTAAATGCTCATGCACTAGTTCTTTGAGAAAATAGGTAGTCTAGTATTTCTTTTTGAAGAATACCCAAGCTAGGCCTATTTGTTTTCTTCTAATTACTGGGCTACAAATCTTTCAAGACGAGGAAGGATGCATTCTGGCCTGGCTTAAGAGTATTGTTAATGTCTATTAAAAGTAATATCAAAAGGGGTTGAAAATTCCAAAAAATTTATAGCAAATGGGATATAAGTTTCTTTTTTTTGTTTTTGTTCTTCACTGATATCTTATACGTATTTCATTGGATTTAACATGACATAGTACTAATTTATTTTTAAAATTTTTTTAGTATGGCTATTAATTTTTGTATTAAGAATATTTCGTTCCCCAGCAAAAAATTGCGAATTTTCAAAAATTCCCACATATTTAGTTAATTTTGTGACCCTGCTGCTGACCAGAAAATGGCCAGCAATTCTAAAAATGGAAAACTGGCTGCGATAAATTCCATATGAATTAGAAAATGAGTAAAAATTATAAAAATGATAGCAAATGGGATGTACACGCCATAGATTTTAAGGCTGACTTTTTTACGCAAGGCTTTGTCAGTGAACACACGATTCTAGCAGCAGTGACTGTTGGATGTCCATCCAACGACCGATCTCTGATCTTCCTGCTCGAGCCGCCTAAACTAGCGCCGGCGGGACTGCCTGCTCCCTCCTCTTGTGGCCCGCTGTGATGCCGTGTTGGCTTCCCCGGCCCACCCTATTCCCTCCGCTGGCCTGGCTGCACGCAATCAACTGCCTTCTTATTACGCGAACAAAAATGATTCCTCCTACTGACATCTGGGGCGCACCGGTTGGGAGGCTGACCTGTGGGCGTACTAAGTTGACGCGTACGCAGGGCTTGTCAACTTAGTCAACTAACGATTCTAGCAGCAGTAACCGTTGGATTTGAATTTAACGGTCCTGCTGCTTCTTTAATCGTTGCTCTTCTTGCACCAGCCGCCCAAACCAGCGCCGGGGAGACCGCCTGATCCTACCACCAGTGGCCGTCTGTGCTGCCATTGAGGCCTCATCACCCCCTACTACTCCCACCGCTAGCCAAGCCCTGCGGCGAGGGCAGCCTCACACCGCAGCCGAACCAGTGAACCCTCGTACTCCTCTCCGCGTGGGCATCCACTGTCGCGTCTTCCCCAGATCCGTGTCGTCCCCTTCCTAGGCTCGCCGTCGTCTACCGCCTTGGTGCTCTCGGCGCGGCGTGGTCAACATGGTCAACGACATTCCATCGGAAGAGTACTGTACGTGGAGACGCTGACAGCTTGGTCCACGGCCACAGCCCAGTTTTTTGTGATTTGCCAAGTAAGTCGCTTTGTCAGGCCTGTTGGGCTGCAAATCTTTCCAGATGATGAGAGCTTTAATTCGGCTGACCGAGAAAATGGCCCATCAGTAATGAGAAATGGGTTGTACATTTTTAAAAGACATCAAATCGGCAATTAGTTTCAAATATCTTTTTTTCATTTTGACATTTTAAATTACATTAATTTTTATGCGTGGAGAATTTGTTGGATTTTATATTGATATACATTTATTTTTAAAATCAGTTTGAATGTGAGTCGAAATTTCGGGATTAAAAACAGTTCGGACCGCACCGAAATATGCAAAATTTCGTATAATTTTTTAACCGTGGCCACAATATGGGCTGTAATGCTAACAAAAAGAATATGGGCTCCAAAAAAACCTTAATAATTAGCAAATGGGCTGTAAATTATTAGAAATAATGGTAGATGGGTTGTATGCTGTTTTCCACAGATTTGAGGCTTTCTTAAAAAAAGGTTGACGCATAAGCACTGGCTGTTGGATGGCCATCCAACGGCCGTCGTGCTTCTTCAATCTTTGCTCTTCCTGCTCCAGTCGCTCAAACAAGCGCTGGCGGGACTGCCTGCTCCCTCCTCCCTGCGGCCAGCTCTGCTGCCGCGCAGGCCTCACCGCCCACCGTACTCCCATTGCTGGCCTAGCCATCCCTCTACTCACCCACGCCTGCTGTTATTCTCCGGCGACGGCAGACGAACCAGTAAACCCTCGGACAGTCATACTCCCCTCCGTGTGGGAAACAACTGCCGAGTCTTCCGTGCCTCCGTGTCGTTCCCTTCCTAGGCCTCGCCGCCGTCCACCGCCCTGGTGCTTGATACGTCTCCAACGTATCTATAATTTTTGATTGCTCCATGCTATATTATCTACTGTTTTGGACTATATTGGGCTTTATTTTCCACTTTTATATTATTTTTGGGACTAACCTATTAACCTGAGGCCCAGCCCAGAATTGCTATTTTTGCCTATTTCAGTGTTTCAAAGAAACGGGATATCAAACGGAGTCCAAACGGAATAAAACCTTCGGGAACGTGATTTTCTCACCGAATGTGATCTAGGAGACTTGGGCCCTGCTCCAAGGAACAAAAGAGGCGGTCACGAGGGTGGGGGTGCCCCCTAGGGCACGCCCCCTGCCTCGTGGGCCCTTTGGTGCTCCACCGATGTACTCCTTCCTCCTATATATACCTACGTACTCCCAAATGATCAGAACAGGAGCCAAAAACCTAATTCCACCGCCGCAACCTTCTGTATCCACGAGATCCCATCTTGGGGCCTGTTCCAGAGCTCCGCCGGAATAGGGCCATCATCACGGAGGGCTTCTACATCGTCCTAGCCCCTCCGATGAAGTGTGAGTAGTTTACCTCAGACCTTCGGGTCCATAGTTAGTAGCTAGATGGCTTCTTCTCTCTCTTTGAATCTCAATACAAAGTTCTCCCCCTCTCTTGTGGAGATCTATTCTATCTAATCTTCTTTTTGTGGTGTGTTTGTTGAGATCGATGAATTGTGGGTTTATGATCAAGTCTATCTATGAATAATATTTGAATCTTCTCTGAATTCTTTTATGTATGATTGGTTATCTTTGCAAGTCTCTTCGAATTATCCGTTTGGTTTGGCCAACTAGATTGGTAGTTCTTGCCATGGGAGAAGTGCTTAGCTTTGGGTTCGATCTTGCGGTGTCCTTTCCCAGTGACAGAAGGGGCAGCAAGGCACGTATTGCATCGTTGCCATCGAGGATAACAAGATGGGGTTTATTTCATATTGCATGAATTTATCTCTCTACATCATGTCATCTTGCTTAAGGCGTTACTCTGTTTTTAACTTAATACTCTAGATGCATGCTGGATAGCGGTCGATGAGTGGAGTAATAGTAGTATATGCAGAATCGTTTCGGTCTACTTGTCACAGACGTGATGCCTATATACATGATCATGCCTAGATATTCTCATAACTATGCTCAATTCTGTCAATTGCTCAACAGTAATTTGTTCACCCACCATAGAATACTTATGCTCTTGAGAGAAGCCACTAGTAAAACCTATGGCCCCCGGGTCTATTCTCATCATATCAATCTCCATTACTTTAATCTTGCTTTGCCTTTTACTTTGCTTTTACTTTTTACTTTGCATCTTTATACCAAAAATATTATATCTATCAGATCTCACGCTCGTAAATGACCGTGAAGGGATTGACAACCCCTAATCGTGTTAGTTGCGACTAGCTATCGCTTTGTGCAGGTACGAGGAACTTGAGCGTGGCCTCCTACTGGATTGATACCTTGGTTCTCAAAAACCGAGGGAAATAATTACGCTCCTCTGCTGCATCATCCCTTCCTCTTCGGGGAAAACCAACGCAAGCTCAAGACGTAGTAGTGCTCTCGGCGCGGCCTGGTCAACGTAGTTAACGACCGACATGCATCTGAAGTGGACTGTACGTGGAGAGGCCGACAGCTGGGTCCACGGTCGCACACAAGGAAATGCCTCCTTGTTACGTGCAAAATAATGATTCCTCCACCTGACATCAGGGACCCACTGAAAGGGCCTCTGTATTTCGTGAAAAAAACGTTACCGCCACTGGCAGCTCGGACCCACCAGCTATATCTTCGCACGCAAGGAAGTGCCTCCTTATTACGCACAAAAAAATGAATACTCCCCCTGTTAGCTGGGACCCAGTATAGTGGCAGGCTGACTTGTGGGCCTACTAAGTTGACGGGGACGGAGGGATTTGTCAACTTAGTCAATATGCATGATTCGAGCTCAAGTGACCGTACGACGTCCATCCAATGGCCGTAGTGCTTCTTCAACCTCTGGTCTTCTTGCTCCAGCCGCCCAAACCAGCGCCGGTCGTGGCTCGTGCTCCTGCCTCCCATGGCCGACTGCGATGCGGCGGAGGCCTCACCGCCCCCTACTACTCCCACCGCTGGCCAGGCCATCCCTCTACTCACCCACACCCCCTGTGATTCTACGGCGACGGCAGCCTCACACCGCAGCGAACCAGTGAACCCTCGTACTCCTCTACGTGTGGGCATCCACTGTCGTGTCTTCCCCGGCTCCGTGTCATCCCCTTCCTAGGCCTCGCCGTCGTCTACCGCCCTGGTGCTCTCGGCGCGGTGTGGTCAACGTGGTCAAGGAATGGCTTCCAACGGACGTGGACTGTACGTGGAGAGGCTGACAGCTGGGTCCACGGCCACAGCAAGGAAGTGCCACCTTATTACGTGCAAAATAAGTATTCCTCCACCTGACTGCGGGGACCCACTGGACGGGCCACCGTATTTCACAAAAAAACATTTCCCCCCTGACTGCTGGGACGCACCAGCTACATCTTCGTACGCAAGGAAGTGTCTGACAGTCGGGACCCACCTGGTCAAAGCGTACGTAGCATTGTCATTCTGGTCGCGAACGTGAATGTACATATATACTGGTGAATGTAGAGGCGCGCAGGTGTCGTAGTAGAGGCGCGCACGTAGCATGTACACGTACGTACAGCGGCCAGGGTGCAAGAAAGAAAATACGGCCATGTATGTGTACATACGGGCGGGGTCTCTAACGCCTACTCGTGCATACTTATGGCCAGGGCTCGTGTACATGGCTGGGTCGAAACGGAGAAACAACGTCGTCGTCGTGTTCATGGAGAGGTAACAGAATGCGTCATGTTCATGGGGATGCAACAGAATGCCACGTGTTCATCGGGAGGCAACGGAACGCGTGGGAGCCAACCGGCTGGGTCGGAACGGAATGCGTGGTCGTGTTCATTGGGAGGGCTTGGACGGAACAGGCGATGGAAACAAGGCCCGGCGTACCGCAAAACGGAGGAAACGGACCTCCTATGTTCGGAACAGGGTCCTGTTGATCGGGAGGGGTGTGGCGTACCACAAAACGGAGGAAACGGACCTCCTACGGTCGAAACGGGGGTCCTGTTGATCGGGAGGGGTGTGGCATACCACAAAACAGACGAAATGGACCTCCTACGGTCGAAACGGGGGTCCTGTTGATCGAAAAGGGGTGTGGCGTACCGCAAAACAGACGAAACGGACCTCCTACGGTCGAAACAGGGGTCCTGTTCATCGGGAGGGGTGTGGCGTTGATAACCCACAAGTATAGGGGATCGCAAAGTTTTCGATAAGTAAGAGTGTCGAACCCAACGAGGAGCTAAAGGTAGAACAAATATTCCCTCAAGTTCTATCGACCACCGATACAACTCTACACATGCTTGACGTTCGCTTTACCTAGAACAAGTATGAAACTAGAAGTACTTTGTAGGTGTTGTTGGATAGGTTTGCAAGATAATAAAGAGTACGTAAATAAAAAGTAGGGGCTGTTTAAATAAAGAAACGATAAAGTAAATATAGCGAGTGTGGAAAAGTGGTGGTAGGAGTTGTGAAATTGTCCCTAAGCAATTGACTACTTTACTAGACCTATAGCAAGTATTATGTGGGAGAGGCCACTGCTAGCATGTCATCCCTTACTTGGAATTTTATGCACTTATGATTGGAACTATTAGCAAGCATCCGCAACTACTAATGTTCATTAAGGTAAAACCCAACCATAGCATTAAGATATATTGGTCCCCCTTCAATCTCGTATGCATCAATTTCTATGCTAGGTTGAAGCTTCTATCACTCTTGCCCTCCAATACATAGTCCTATCAACATACAACTAACCCTATGGTGTGATCCACGCGCGCGCTCATATGATGGGCACCAAAGGACAGCAACATAACCACAAGCAAATTAAATCAATCATAGCAATTCATCAACCACTGATAGGACAACAAAAATCTACTCAGACATCAAAGGATGGCAACACATCATTGGATAATAATATGAAGCATAAAGCACCATGTTCAATTAGAGGGTACAACGGGTTGCGGGAGAGTGGACCGCTGTAGATAGAGGGGGAAGGTGATGGAGATGTTGGTGAAGATCGTGGTGATGATGATGGTGGCCACGGCGGCGTTCCGGCGCCACTGGAGGAGAGGGGGAGAGGGGCCCCCTTCTTCCTCTTCTTCCTTGACCTCCTCCCTAGATGGGAGAAGGGTTTCCCCTCTGGTCCTTGGCCTCCATGGCATGGGAGGGGCGAGAGCCCCTCCGAGATTGGATCTATCTCTCTGTTTCTCTCTGGTTCTGCGTTCTGTTCTGGCTCTGTTTCACCGTTTCGTATATATATGGAGATCCGTAACTCCGATTGGCCTGAAACCTTCGCTGTGATTTTTTTCCGAATATTAGCTTTCTTGCGGCAAAAGAAGAGCGTCAACCGCCTTACGGTGGGCTCATGAGGGTAGGGGGCGCACCCTAGGGGGGAGCCCCCTGCCTCATGACCACCTCGGGCACTGGTTCGCGTTGATTTTCCTTCCGAATTTTCCATATTTTCCAAAAATAATCTCCGTCCGTTTTTACCCCGTTTGGACTCCGTTTGATATGGATATTCTGCGAAACCAAAAACATGCAACAGACAGGAACTCGCACTGGGCACTGGATCAATATGTTAGTCCCAAAAATAATATAAAAAGTTGCCAAAAGTATATGAAAGTTGAATAATATTTGCATGGAACAATCAAAAATTATAGATACGACGGAGATGTATCAGCATCCCCAAGCTTAATTCATGATCGTCCTCGAGTAGGTAAATGATAAAAAAAGATAATTTTTGGTGTGGAATGCTACCTAGCATAATCTTGATCATATGTCTAATCATGGCATGAATATTAAGACACGAGTCATTCAAAGCAATAGTCTATCCTTTGACATTAAGACAATAATACTTCAAGCATACTAATAAAGCAATCATGTATTTTCAAAATAACATGGCCAAAGAAAGTTATCCCTACAAAATCATATAGTCTGGCTATGCTCCATCTTCACCACACAAAATATTCAAATCATGCACAACCCCGATGACAAGCCAAGCAATTGTTTCATACTTTTGACGTTCTCAAACCTTTTCAACTTTCATGCAATACATGAGCGTGAGCCATGGACATAGCACTATAGGTGGAATAGAATATGATGATGGAGGAGACAAAAAAGGAGAAGATAGTCTCACATCAACTAGGCGTATCAATGGGCTATGGAGGTGCCCATCAATAGATATCAATGTGAGTGAGTAGGGATTGCCATGCAACGGATGCACTAGAGCTATAACTGTATGAAAGCTCTAACTGAAACTAAGTGGGTGTGCATCCAACTTACTTGCTCATGAAGACCTCGGGCATTTGAGGAAGCCCATCATCGGAATATACAAGCCAAGTTCTATAATGAAAATTCCCAATAGTATATGAAAGTGATAACTCAAGAGACTCTCTATATGAAGAACATGGTGCTACTTTGAAGCAGAAGTGTGGAAAAAGGATAGTAGCACTGCCCCTTCTCTCTTTTTCTCTCATTTTTTGGTGGGCTTCTTTGGCCTCCTTTTTTTATTTGGGCTTCTTTGGCCTCTTTTATTTTTTGGTAAAGTCCAGAGTCTCATCCCGACTTATGAGGGAATCATAGTCTCCATCATCCTTTCCTCACCGGGGCAATGCTCTAATAATGATGATCATCACACTTTTATTTACTTACAACTCGATATCTAGAACAAAGATATGACTCTATATGAATGCCTCCGGCGGTGTACCGGGATGTGCAATGATCTAGCGTAGCAATGACATCAAAAAACGGACAAGCCATGAAAACATCATGCTAGCTATCTTACGATCATGCAAAGCAATATGACAATGAATGCTCAAGTCATGTATATGATGATGATGAAAGTTGCATGGCAATATATCTCGGAATGGCTATGGAAATGCCATGATAGGTAGGTATGGTGGCTTTTTTGAGGAAGGTATATGGTGGGTTTATGGTACCGGTGGAAGTTGCGCAGTACTAGAGAGGCTAGCAATGATGGAAGGGTGAGAGTGCGTATAATCCATGGACTCAACATTAGTCATAAAGAACTCACATACTTATTGTAAAAGTCTATTAGCTATCAAAACAAAGTACTACGCTCATGCTCCTAGGGGATAGATTGGTAGGAAAAGACCATCGCTCGTCCCCGACCGCCACTCATAAGGAAGACAATCAATAAATACCTCATGCTCCGACTTCATCACATAACGGTTCACCATACGTGCATGCTACGGGAATCACAAACCTCAACACAAGTATTTCTACTAATCCACAACTACCCACTAACATGACTCTAATATCACGATCTTTATATCGCAAAACTATTGCAAGGAATCAAACATATCATATTCAGTGATCTACAAGTTTTATGTAGGATTTTATGACTAACCATGTGAATGACCAGTTCCTGTCCTCTCTCTAAATAGATATAAGTGAAGCAAGAGAGTTTAATTATTTCTACAAGAGATATGCCCACGCTCTAACAAGTATAAGTGAAGCAAAAGAGCATTCTACAAATGGCGGTTGTCTAAGTGAAGAGAAACAGGCAATCCAAACTTCAAATGATATAAGTGAAGCACATGAAGCATTCTATAAAGCCATACTCAAAAGACATAAGTGAAGTGCAATGAGCATTCTATAAATCAACCAAGGACTATCTCATACCAGCATGGTGCAAAAAAGAAACATGAAAACTAAAGCAAAGACGCTCCAAGATTGCACATATCGCATGAACGAAACGAATCCGAAAACATACCTATACTTGTTGAAGAAAGAGGGGATGCCTCCCCAGCATCCCCAATCTTAGATGCTTGAGTCTCCTTGAATATTTACTTGGGGTGCCTCAGGCATCCCCAAGCATGAGCTCTTGCCTCTCTTCCTTCTTCTCACATCCAGACCTTCTCGATCATCGAACACTTCATCCACACAAAACTTCAACATAAAACTCGGTAAGATCCGTTAGTATAATAAAGCAAATCACCACTATAAGTACTGTCGCAAACCAATTCATAATTTGTTTTTGGATTGTTTCTACTGTAGTATAACTTTTTCATGGCTTAATCCACTGATATAAATTGATAGTTTCATGAAAACAAGCAAACTATGCATCAAAAACAGAATCTGTCTAAAACAGAACAGTCTGTAGCAATTTGAACATTCACCATACTTCTGATACTTGAAAAATTCTGCCAAAATTAGGAAAAATAAACAATTTGTACAGAAAGACAGTGCAAAAAGAATCAGAACCATTTGACGTTCCAGTAAAAAAATTAAAATTCATGCACTACAGTCAAAGTTTCTGTCCTGCATCGCACAAACCAACAAGCATCGTAAACATCCTAAAGGAAAACCTTGGCACATTATTTTTATAATACAATGGAATTGTACAAGGGGATAATTATTTTTGTTGAAAAGTTTCTGTAATCAAGATTCACAAAGTTGCCGTGAGCATGAACAAAGTTCAAGGAGCTCTCCCACTTCAACAGTGCTTGTCTTTCTCACTTTCGCTTTCCTTTTTGAAAAAGTTTTGGGTTCCCCTCTTTATTTTTGTTGGTTTTAAATTATATGAAAGCACTCAACAGAAATAAATGACTCTCTAAAACTTTCGGGTTGTCTCCTTGGCAGCGCTTTCTTTAAAGCCATTAAGCTAGGCATATAGTGCTCAAATAGTGAATCCACCCGGATCACAAGGTATATCAAAGCCAATTTTAATTAACAATGACTTGTAATTTAGTAGTGAGCACAAAGCAACATATATCAAGCAATGACGAAGTCTAACTCTCTTCCTATGCATCGGCATGTCATAAAAGAACAATTCATGCACACCTAGTAAAGGCCAATGAATAGTATAAACAGTTTCTTGCAATTTTATCATGTTGGAAACATAGAGAGGTGGAGATATAGTTCCTCTCTCATAATAATTGCAAGTAGGAGCAGCAAGCACATGCATATTATATTTATCGAAATCATCATGTGCAATGGTAAAAGGCAACCCATCAATATAATCCTTAATAAGTGCAAACTTCTCCGATATAGTATAATCGGGAGAATTCAAAAAGATAATAGGACTATCATGCGTTGGTGCAATAGCAACAATTTCATGTTAACATAAGGAACTATAGCAAGTTCATCTCCATAAGCATAATTCGTATTGGCATCTTGGCCACAAGCATAGCAAGCATCATCAAAAAGGGATATTTCAAAAGAATCATAGGGATCATAACAGTCATCATAGCAATCATCCTTCGGTAAGCACGAAGGGGAATTAAACAATGTATGAGTTGAAGAGTTACTCTCATTAGAAGGTGGGCACGGGTGATCAATCCGCTCTTCCTCCTTTTGTTCTTCGCTCTCCTCCTCATCTTTTTCATCCAATGAGCTCACAGTGTCATCAACTTCTTCTTCCATAGATTCCTGCAAAATATTATTCTCTTCTTGGACAGCAGAGACTTTCTTAATAAGTGCATTAATTTCATAATTGTATTCATAATTCTCATAGAAATATTTGAGGATAGCTAAATTTTCAGATCTATAACAAGCATCATCAATATCATCAAACTCTTTAAACATAGATTCAATTTCATAAGCACCCATAAAAGCAACAAATTCTTCTATTTGTTCAACATCATAATAATCATATATACCTCTAGCATAAGAAGCCAAGGTCTCATTATCATTAAATTTGCATGAAAAGGGGAGGTGTGGAGAATTCATCCTAGAGCAACAAGTATAATCATATTCCGAGCATAGTTGTCTAGCATACCACTTCAATATATAAATTTGATCCCATAATAGTTTCCATTTTTGTGTAAAGCGATAATCCCTAAAGTATTCACGTTGATGCAATGTTACTCCCATTACATAATTAAATGGGGTTTTCTCAGGATTATTAAAGTAGTACATAATATCTTTCACATAACCAGCATCGAGGGTTTTAGGAGGTTCCCCATCTCCATGAGCAGAAAGTACACCTAATTGTTTTTGGTATTTCGTGTTCCATATCCACAACTAAAGATAAAGAATAACTAAGAACAGCAAATAAAAATTACTTAGTGATAAAGCAAACAAGCACACAAGAGAATATTCACCCCACGCTATTGCTCCCCGGCAATGGCACCAGAAAAAGGTCTTGATAACCCACAAGTATAGGGGATCGCAACGGTTTTAGATAAGTAAGAGTGTCGAACCCAACGAGGAGCTAAAGGTAGAACAAATATTCCCTCAAGTTATATCGACCACCGATACAACTCTACGCATGCTTGACGTTCGCTTTACCTAGAACAAGTATGAAACTAGAAGTACTTTGTAGGTGTTGTTGGATAGGTTTGCAAGATAATAAAGAGTACGTAAATAAAAAGTAGGGGCTGTTTAAATAAAGAAATGATAAAGTAAATATCGCAAGTGTGGAAAAGTGGTGGTAGGAGTTCCAAAATTGTCCCTAAGCAATTGACTACTTTACTAGACCGATAGCAAGTATTATGTGGGAGAGGCCACTGCTAGCATGTCATCCCTTACTTGGAATTCTATGCACTTATGATTGGAACTATTAGCAAGCATCCGCAACTACTAATGTTCATTAAGGTAAAACCCAACCATAGCATTAAGATATATTGGTCCCCCTTCAATCTCGTATGCATCAATTTCTATGCTAGGTTGAAGCTTCTGTCACTCTTGCCCTCCAATACATAGTCCTATCAACATACAACTAACCCTATGGTGTGATCCACACGCGCGCTCATATGATGGGCACCAAAGGACAGCAACATAACCACAAGCGAATTAAATTAATCATAGCAATACAATAACCACCGATAGGACAACGAAAATCTACTCAGACATCATAGGATGGCAACACATCATTGGATAATAATATGAAGCATAAAGCACCATGTTCAAGTAGAGGGTACAGCGGGTTGCGGGAGAGTGGACCACCGTAGATAGAGGGGGGAAGGTGATGGAGATGTTGGTGAAGATCGCGGTGATGATGATGATGATGGCCACGGCGGCGTTTCGGCGCCACCGGATGAGAGGGGGAGAGGGGCCCCCTTCTTCCTCTTCTTCCTTGACCCCCCCCCCCCCTAGATGGGAGAAGGGTTTCCCCTCTGGTCCTTGGCCTCCATGGCATGGGAGGGGTGAGAGCCCCTCCGAGATTGGATCTATCTCTCTGTTTCTCTCTGGTTCTGCGTTCTATTCTGGCTCTGTTTCACCGTTTCGTATATATATGGAGATCTATAACTCCGATTGGCCTGAAACCTTCGCCGTGATTTTTTTCCGAGTATTAGCTTTCTTGCGGCAAAAGAAGAGCGTCAACCGCCTTACGGTGGGCTCACGAGGGTAGGGGCGCGCCCTAGGGGGTGTGCCCCCTGCCTCGTGACCACCTCGGGCACTGGTTCGCGTTGATTTTCCTTCCAATTTTTCCATATTTTCCAAAAATAAGCTCCGTCCATTTTTATCCCGTTTGGACTCCGTTTGATATGGATATTCTGCGAAACCAAAAACATGCAACAGACAGGAACTGGCACTGGGCACTGGATCAATATGTTAGTCCCAATAATAATATAAAAAGTTGCCAAAAAGTATATGAAAGTTGAATAATATTGGCATGGAATAATCAAAAATTATAGATACGATGGAGACGTATCAGGCGTACCGCAAAACGAGACTCCACGGGATACTGTTCATCTCCACCGTCGACCTCCTCCAGCCTCCACGGGCTACCGTCGACCTCCTCCAGCCTCCTCGGGCTCCTGTTCATCTAGCCTCTACCGCGCGCTACTCCACCGGCTACTGTTCAACCACCCCTCCACGGGCACCCCTCCACCGTCTACTGTTCATCCAGCCCTCCACACCACGGGGTCCTATTCAACCACCCCTCCACGGGCACCCTTCCACCTTCTACTGTTCATCCAGCTCTCCACACCATGGGGTCCTGTTCATCCAGAGGCAACGCCACCGCTCACTGTTCATCCACCCCCCCGCAATGCTCACTTCTCATCCAATCGATCGGCTTCAGTTAGTAGCAGTAGCGAAGGAATCGCTCGATCGGGTTCAGTTAACAGCCATCGATCGATCGCTCGGGTTCAGTAACGCGTAGCCTGTAGTGCAATCGCTCGGGTTCAGTTAGAGACCAACGCCTCGCTCGGGTTCAGTTAGAGCCAACGCCTCGCACACACGTGCGTACATGTACGAGAGAAACGGGCATCACTCGGCCCCCGACCTCCCACCGTAACCGGGAACTCCCTGAAATTTTCCTCCCCTTGCTTCTACCATGGTTTTTTCCGTCATGGACGGCCCAAAGAATGTCATGCAGCTGCGTCTCCGGCCCGCCCAGGACGAAAAGCCCATTTTCTATCATGATTTTTTGTCATAGAAGTAGGAGCCCACCACATCTATTATGATACCGGGTTTTGTCACAATTATCGTCATAGAAGTGTCATATGTATGACAGGAAAAAAATTCGTTCGGCCCAAAATGTCACGGATGTGTCTTTTTTTTGTAGTGCACGAAGATCTGTCCGGGGAGGAAAACCTCTCCTTGGACAGCATCGTTGTAGATGATTGAAGGAGCCATAAAACCTTTTGAGGACGGCACAGTGGAACTCTCATTGAAAGCACCAATGTCGGTGTCAAAAACGGTGGATCTCGGGTAGGGGGTCCCGAACTTTGCGTCTAGGATTGATGGTAACAGAAGACGGGGGACACAATGCTTTACCCAGGTTCGGGCCCTCTCTATGGAGGTAATACCCTACGTCCTGCTTGATTGATCTTGATGAATACAAGTATTACAAGAGTTGAGCTACCACGAGATCGTAATGGCTAAACCCTAAAAGTCTAACCTGGCTATGATTATGAGGATTCAGCCTATCTACGGACCTAGCCCTCTGGTTTATATAGACATGGGAGGGATCTAGGGTTACACAAGGTCGGTTACAGAGAATGGAATCTTCATAATTCGGTCGCCAAGCTTGCCCTCCACGCCAAGGAGAGTCCTATCCGAACACGGGTGTAGTCTTCGGTCTTCATATCTTCACAGCTCATCAGTCTGGCCCACATCCAATAGATCGGACACCCGAGGACCCCTTAGTCCAGGACTGCCTCACCCACTAGCATGACTCTAATATCACCATCTTTATATCGCAAAACTATTGCAAGGAATCAAATATATCATATTCAATGATCTACAAGTTTTATGTAGGATTTTATGACTAACCATGTGAATGACCAATTCCCGTCATCTCTCTAAATAGATATAAGTGAAGCAAGAGAGTTTAATTCTTTCTACAAAAGATATGCCCATGCTCTAACAAATATAAGTGAAGCAAAAGAGCATTGTACAAATGGCGGTTTTCTATGTGAAGAGAAACAGGCAATCCAAACTTCAAATGATATAAGTGAAGCACATGAAGCATTCTACAAAGCCATACTCACAAGATATAAGTGAAGTGCAAAGAGCATTCTATAAATAAACCATGGACTATCTCATACCAGCATGGTGCATCAAAGAAAAGTGAAAACTAAATGCAAAAGATGATCCAATATTTACGCATATCATGTGACGAATAAAAATATAGCTCCAAGTAAAATTACCGATGATTCTTAGAAGAAAGAGGGGATGCCTTCCGGGGCATCCCCAAGCTTGGTTGCTTGGGAGTCATTGAATATTTCCTTGGGGTGCCTTGGGCATCCCCAAGCTTAGGCTCTTGCCACTCCTTATTCCTTGATCCATCGTGATCTCTCCCAAAACTTGAAAACTTCAATCACACAAAACTCAACAGAAAACTCGGTAAGATCCGTTAGTATAATAAAGCAAATCACCACTCTAAGTACTGTTGCAAACCAATTCATTTTTTTGCATTGTACCTATTGTAATGTAACTTTTCCATGGCTTAATCCACTGATAGAAATTGATAGTTTCATCAAAACAAGCAAACTATGCATCAAAAATAGAATCTGTCTTAAACAAGACAGTCTGTAGTAATCTGAACATTCACCATACCTATGGTACTCCAAAAATTCTGCCAAAATTAGTAAAAATAAAAAATTTGTATAGAAAGACAGTGCAAAAAATTACAGAACCGTTTGATGTTCCAGTAAAAAAAATGTAAAATCACACACTACAGCCAAAATTTCTATTCTGCACCGCACAAACCAACAAGCAATGTGAACATCCTAAAGGCAAATCTGGGCACATTATTTTTATAATACAATGGAATTGTACAAGGGGATAATTATTTTTGTTGAAAAGTTTCTGTAATCAAGATTCACAAAGTTTCCGTGAGCATGAACAAAGTTCAAGGAGCTCCCCCACTTCAATAATGCTTGTCTCTCTCACTTTCACTTTCCTTTTAGAAAAGTTTTGGGTTCCTCTCTTTATTTTTATTTTTTAAAATTATATAAAAGCACTCAACAGAAATAAATGATTCTCTAAAACTTCCAGATTGTCTCCCTGGCAGCGCTTTCTTTAAAGCCATTAAGCTAGGCATAAGGTGCTCAAGTAATGAATCCACTCGGATCCCAAGGTATATCGAAGCCAATTTTAATTAATAATGATTTGTGATTTAGTAGTGAGCACAAAGCATATATCATGCAACAACGAAGTCTAACTCTCTTCCTATGCATCGGCATGTCATAAAAGAACAATTCATGCACACATAGTAAAGGCCAATGCATAGTATAAGAAGTTTCTTGCAATTTTCTCATATTGGAAACATAGAGAGGCGGAGATGTAGTTCCTCTCTCATAATAATTGCAAGTAGGAGCATAAAGCACATGCATATTATATCTATCGAAATCATCATGTGTAGTAGTGAAACGCAGCCCATCAATAAAATCCTTAATAAGGGCAAACTTCTCCGATATAGTGTAGTTGGGAGAATTCAAATAGATAATAGGACTATCATGCGTGGGTGCAATAGCAACAATTTCAAGTTTAACATAAGAAACTATATCAAGTTCATATCCATAGGCATAATTCGTATTGGCATCTTGGCCACAAGAATAGCAAGCATCAACAAAAAGGGATATTTCAAAAGAATCAACGGGATCATAACAATCATCATAGCAATCATCCTTCGGTAAGCACGAAGGGAAATAAAACAATGTATGAGTTGAAGAGTTACTCTCATTAGAAGGCGGGCACGGGTAGCTAATCCACTCTTCCTTCTTTTGTTCTTCGCTCTCCTCATCATCTTTTTCATCCAATGAGCTCACATTTTCATCAATTTCTTCTTCCATAGTTCCTGCAAAATATTAGTCTCTTCTTGGACAGCAGAGACTCTCTCAATAAATTCATCAATATCGGAATTGAATTCATAATTCTCATAGCAATATTTAAGTATAGCAAAATTTTCAGTTCTGTGTGGCACCCCGACTCAGAGAAAACCGGAATGCCCCGTATTCCAGCCCAGAGATCAAGGTGAAGTCTTCTGGAATACGACACTGCCTAGTATAGAACAAACTAGCTCTCTATTACAACACGAATGTGAATACAAGGGCTCCGACATTGCAATGAATAACATCGGTACGGCGACACTACACCAACCACGGTTGCTCTATACAAGCAGCATAACAAATCGAAGCAGCAGAACAACTACTGGCAGCGGAACAACGAACGGTGATGATGGACTCCAATCCGCAGGGACTCTGGCTGGAACATTTATCCTAGCTCGCAAACACGGGAATAACACCAAACAAGCAAGCAATCCAGGCACGACCTGCAAACTGGCATGACATGCCAGGTCAGTACATTGAATGTACTTGCAAGCTCACAATAACCAGAAGCATTTAAGACAAACAGCAGCATGGCAATTATAGGTTAAACAAGAATTATCATTGGATCATCAGGATAACATGGCATGAACGACATGAACATAATATTGCTAGAACAATATGATCATGGCATGAACATATAAATCTGATGACACTACATGCAACAAGATGACACTACATGCACCATTTATTCTGCTTGGGTTACCTCGTAACCATCACATGCATCACTTACCAACTTCGGACATTACACGATCATCTCAGGATCAAATCAAGCTTGGTATAAACAATACCGTAGTAATCATCAAATGACCACAAGGAGCTTGATCTTTACCCACGATTCTCGCACAACATCACGAATATCCAACAACTCGATATCCCTGATACCACGGTGATCATTCCGGCAATCACAACCATGACCAACACTTGGTCTCAAACGGTGATCTTTCCTACGATCACAACCATGACCAACACTTGGTCTCAAACGGTCATCTTTCTGGCGATCATAACCAACTTATCTCATCATCGAACGGGGGTTGTTATTAAGCACATTATTATTAGTATTACTGTTGACTCATAGTGTGACCAACTATGAACTGGGCCCTTATCTGCGAGCACGACTATCGATAGATTTAATATACACTCTGTAGAGGTTAGTACACTATACCCACACTATGGAACCCATGGCCTCGCACTCCCATTCGGGTGGACCAGCGGTGTTCCGACAAAACCGATCTACTGCCATGACACTCTCCCGGCCACACCGACTCACTCCCCACTGGGCGAGTCCTGGGTGGCCCCGTGTCTACCAAAGACACAATAACCACTGTCGTGGCCAAACATAAACGGTCCCACACGGGGACCCGGATTCATAACAACAACAACGGGCACACAAGGTTATGTCTGCTTACCGGGCCAGGGTACCGCACGCCCATAACTTTCCCTCATTGGAGGCACCGGCGAGAGGCAGGACAATAGACCCAGTTAGGACCTTCCTATAAAGGTAAGTGTGGTTGCACTGGTCAGTTCGATATGGTGGCACCATGACTCAGCCAACCGTTGTTCAAGTTCAATTTAATCCGGTTAAACTTGAATGTAAATATGTTGATCCATGATAAAATAACATGATGCAATTACAATGCATGAGCATGATATCAACATAATCATGAGGGTACCACATAACTATCCATCATATCAACAATGAATCATATCCAACTGAGCATGGCATACTGATTAGCATGAACATCATAAGTACATATTTCTCTGAAACATAGCATGACCACTAGCATCAACAATAATTATCATGCAAGAACATATCAACAATGCCATCATGCAAGCATTTAACCAACTGGATGCAATGGAACATGCATAACAACGGTACTCGGGACAGATGGCAGTCGTGCACCGAAGACCATTACCAACATCAACATGTACTACTAGCAAGCATAAGCATATGAAAGGAATACCATCAACTAGCAGGGCATGATAACCAGGTGCATAACAACATAGCAAGAGAGTAAGCACTAACCAAGAATCATTACCGAAACAACGATAACCATATTTTAAACAAGCAAACATTTAATAAATATTCAAGTTGGAAACCATGGCTACTGCATGACTATCATGCAAGTGGGTATTGTGGCTTGCCTGGGGTGACGGAGACTCCAGGAAGAAGTGCCGTGAAGCCGCGGAACGAAACGTCGGACGGTTCATTCTCAGAGGGGGCTGATTAGAGGCAAGGGCAAAATGGTCATTTTCACTGTGTGAACACCTAGTGAAAATGTTACCAAAAGATAGAGATCGACGAGACGAAGAAGTGAGCGCTGGTTTCACCTCGATCGAAGTTATGCTTGAAAAGTTGTGAAGGTTGGAAGAAGAAGGACCAATCTGTGAAGATTTTATCACCAACGGGTCCCTGAGTGGATAAGGCAGAGGCGCATATTAGAAAATACGCTTTCTGAGCAGAGAAAGTGCATTCCTGGCTGGTGAAGGGAAGAAGTACGCTTTCGGGCAAATGAAAACGTACAAACGGATATACGCCTTCGGGCAAATGGAAACGTACTCACTCGGGGCGCTTCCACTTGCCACGTCAGCTGGGCCGGCTGGGCCACTGACGGCGGGGCCCAGGCGACAGGAAGGAGGGCCAGGCTCGAGCGTCTTCTTCCTTGCTGCCCCCCCTCCCCGCGCGATACAGAGGAGACAGAGGAGGGGTCCAGCTGCCGGCGACGGGGCGGGCTGCTCCGGCCAGGCCCGGCCAAGCAGAGGCCACCGGCGGGCGCGGCTCAGCCTCTCGCGTCCATCCCCGCTGAGAGGGAGCGAGAGGATGGCTGGGAGTGACGGCGGTGAGTGGCGGCAGAGAGGAGCAGAGGCGGGCGGCCGGTGGTGACGCTCGACGAAGTAAGGCGCTCCGGCGAGAGATGAGGGGGTGGAGCGGCTCTACGGGACGAGGGGAACGCGGTGGTGGAGTCGGGAGGGAGTGGGAGAGCTCGGAAAGGCCGGCGGGTGGGTGGCCGAACGATGGAGGCGGCGGCCGTGCGTGGGGAGGCGTCGCTAGAGGCACTCCGGGGTGGAAATAGTGGGGTGGAGCGAACCGCGGTGACGAGGGGAAGCTAGTGGACAACTCTGGAGGAGAGGGGAGGGGCTAGGTTCGCCGGAACCAAGGAGGAACCGAGGCGGCCATGGCGTCCTCCGGCGAAAAGAAGAGAGGGCCGAGGATTCCGCTGGGTTAGGGAGGCAAGTGAGGAGTGGATGAGTTGCGGGAGGGCTCGGGGCACGCTCATATAGCCGAGGGGAAGGCTCTGGAGCATCGCTAGCGAGCTCGAGCAGTGCTCTAATGGTGGATAGAGGCTGGGCATGGCACGGGCACTATTCTAGCGGCGCATTGATGGCAAACCACGAGGAAGCACCAATGCAGGGTGATGCAGTCGAGCACGGGCGAGCTCCAGGACACGAATGGAGGTCGAGACAAGGAGGGAGGAGACGAGAACAGTGGCCGGAACAAGCCAGAGCACACGTTCAGCCATGACGCAAGCGTGATCACCACATTCACTGGCGCAAGCGGCGCTCTTTGGCGTGGCCGACCATGTCCAGTAGATGGACCTTGGTGCCCTTAGTCAAAATGAGGAAATAATTCAGTCCAGGGGCAAAGAAGAGATTTGCACTTAGCTCCAAAGTAAATCGGTAAGAAGGTGTTTGTAACTCTCTGTGGTTAAACCAGCTTGGTAACGTAGTAAAGAGTTTGTCTAGCGATGATCACACACTAAGGTGATTGTGATCACCAAAAATCAGTCTAAGAGGAGGAGTTTAGATGAGGGTTGCTGAAGAAAGTGCAAAACTGGCCAGAATTAGGGATTTGGATGATACACTCACATACTTGATTGTCATGAGCTGAAATTTGACAGAGAGGGGTTATATGATGATATGAAGCTGCTGTAAAGGTTTCATGCCATTTGAAAATACCAAAATGACACTTGCATCACAAAGCTTCATTTTGGACAGAAACTTGAAAAACTTGCACACGGCAATTGGTTTAACTAATTGAGCTAAAACCTAGTGGAGGGAGTTTATATGGATTTAAGAATGCCCTGGAAAATTTGCAGCTTAAATGAAGCAATATAAAATATAGTTGCTTCACAAACTGAAAATCTGACCAGAAACTAAGATTTGGGGCTGGGCTCACATAGATGAGTTATATGAGCTCATATTTGGTGGAGAGTTATGATAAGATCATATAAAGGACCTTGCAAAATTTCAACTCATTTGGATATGCCTAGCTTGTACTTCCTTCCCAATCACTTCCCTCAGAGAGAAACTTTGAAAAATTGCTCAGGAATATTTACTAGGCAAATTGAGTTGAATTTTGGCATGAGGCAATTAGTTGGATATAAAAGATGTCCGAGAAGTTTGGGTTGAATTGGGCAAAGATAAATAGCACTTGCTTCACAATGTGCCATTTAGGGCAGAATAGGAAATGAATTTATTGAGCATGATGGGAAACATGGCAAATGATATATTTTTCCATATTTGAGCAAGATGGGACCCAAAAAAAATTATGAGAATTATTTGTGAATTTTAGGAGTGATAGAAATATAGGTTGCTTCACAACCTAGGGTTTTAAGGGTTATTCCTTAATCAGAAAAAGAATATTCCCAACAAAAGAATTTTGGTTAGGTCAAAGATGGAAATGACATGATCTTGGGATGATGAAGAGGGTGACAAGCCACTATAAAACCTAGGAAGACATGATCTTCCCAAGTTTCAGAACCACATTGCCACGGAAAAGCAAAACAAACAGGAAATCCAAGAAAATTGAAGGAAAAAGAAAAGGGAAAAAATTCCAGGTTGTTACAGTTTGTAAACAACATCATCAAGATTTTCACACTCTTTAAACAAAGATTCAATTTCATAGGCACCCATAAAAGCAGCGAATTCTTCTATTTGTTCCACATCATAGTAATCATATATACCATTAGCATAAGAAGCCAAGGTTTTACCATCATTAAATTTGCATGAAAAGGAAAGGTGTGGAGCCTTCATCCTAGAGCAACAAGTATAATCATATCTCAAGCATAGTTGCCTAGCATACCACTACAACATATAAATTTGATCCCATAATAGTTTCCCCTTTTGAGTCAAGCGATAATCCCTACAGTATTCACGTTGATCCAACGTGTCTCCCGTAACATAATTGAATGGGGTTTTCTCTGGATTATCAAAGTAGTACATAATCTCTTTCACATAATGAGCATCGAGGGTTTTAGGAGGTTCCCTATCTCCATGAGTAGCAAGTACACCTAATTTTTTTGATATTTCGTGTTCCATATCCATAACTAAAGAAAGAGAACAACTTAGAACAGAAAATAAAAATTACTTAGTGAGAAAGCAAACAAGCACACACGAGAATATAAACCCCACGCTATAACTCCCCGGTAACGGCGCGAGGAAAAGGTCTTGATAACCCACAAGTATAGGGGATCAATTGTAGCCTCTTTCAATAAGTAAGAGTGTCGAACCCAACGAGGAGCTAAAGGTAGAACAAATATTCCCTCAAGTTCTATCGACCACCGGTACAACTCTATGCACGCTTAACGTTCACTTTACCTAGAATAAGTATGAAACTAGAAGTACTTAGTAGGTGTTGTTGGATAGGTTTGAAAGATAATAAAGAGCACGTAAATAAAAAGTAGGGGCTGTTTAGATAAAGACACAACTAAGTTAGGTTTAGTAGAGAGCTTTTTGTCACGAGAAAGTTATTTGTCCCTACGCAGCCGATAACTGGACTGGTAATCATTATTGCAATTTTATTTGAGGGAGAGGCATAATCTAACATACTTCCTCTTATTGGATCATATGAACTTATGATTGGAAATCTAGAAAGCATCTACAACTACTAAAGATCATTAAGGTAAAACCCAACCATAGGATTGTAAGGCATCAAGTCCTCTTTATTCCTAGACGCAAACAACCTACTTACTCGGGTATGTGTTTCTATCACTCACGCCATCCACCATAAGCAAATCATGAACATATTGCAAACCCTATAGCGGGGATCCCTCACGCTTGCGCGACACGGGGAGCACCATAGGACAGCACCAATAATAAAACATGCAACTCAAACCAATCACAATCATCAATTAACCCATAGGACAAAACGGATCTACTCAAACATCATAGGATAGCCATACATCATTGGGAAATAATATATAGTGTTGAGCACCATGTTTAAGTAGAGATTACAGCGAGTAAAAGAGGGGTTACACCGCTTCATAGAGGGGGAAGAGTTGGTGATGATGGCGGTGAGGTTGTTGGTGTAGATTGCGGTGATGATGATGGCCCCGGCAGCGTTCCGGCGCCACCGGGAGTGAGGGGGAGAGAGCCCCCCTTCTTATTCTTCTTCCTTGACCTTCTACCTAGATGGGAGAAGGGTTTCCCCCCTGGTCCATGGCCTCCATAGCAGCGAAGGGGTGAGAGCCCCTCCGAGATTGGATCTATCTCTCTCTGTTTCTGCGTTCGCTGATTCTGCCCTTTCACCGTTTCTTAAATTCCCGGAGATCCGTAACTCCGATTGGGCTAAATTTTAGACACTATTTTTATCCAGATATTGTCTTTCTTGTGGCGAAAGAAGGGCACCAACCACCTTACGGGGTGACCACGAGGGCCCAGGGCGCGCCTGACCCCTTGGGGCTCGCCCCTGCCTCGGGGCCCCCTTGGGCATCGTCTCGCATTGATTCTTCTTCCCAAAAATCACATATATTCCAAAAAAATCTCCGTCAGTTTTTATCCCGTTTGGACTCCGTTTGATATGGATTTTCTGCAAAACAAAAAACTTGCAACAAACAGGAACTGCACTGGGCACTTGATCAATATGTTAGTCCCAAAAATAGTATAAAAAGTTTCCAAAAGTATATGAAAGTTGTATAATATTGTCATGGAAAAATCAAAAATTATAGATACGACGGAGACGTATCACCTTCTGGCCTAAATTACAGCATACCGACCAAGAATAAACCTAGAATATACAACAAAGAAATTACAGCATATTATATCCCCTCGGCATCAAAGTTCACCGCCAATGATAATAAAGGGAAACCAGACAACATATTACATAAACTGGGCAGGTCACCACCAGTGGAAGTTAATAGGCGGACAAAATAATAGACAGAACCGATAGCACTTCAACACAGTTCAAGAAAGGTTAGCCCGGCCCAGCAGTTGCAATGCAAGCAGCTTAGCAACCTGATGAGACTGCGCTTCTTTGGCGCTCATATCCACCAACTTAAGCTGCATAGCATCAATAAACGTCATGTAAATACGGTTAATCTTGCATAGAGATTGGAGTTCCAGTCATATTTGAGCGGAAGCATGTATTTCTGCTGAATTTCAGACTGAATAAGTTGAATAGATTCAAGCGGCGACTTCATCGAGCTTGTGTCACTGAGTAAGTTTGACACAACATCAAGATGTGACTTCGTGGTTGTATCCCTACCCTCAATATGTTTTGACTTCTCCTCTGGAATATGTGTTAGAGGGGCAAACAATGGGTTCGTCTCACTATCATTGTGGCAGTTCTTCCTAGTAGCAGTGTTGTCACCCTGAAAGAGAAACACGTAGGTAGCTAGATAACAGGTTTTGCACGTATAAGCATCAGCGCTGTCAATTCATCTCATTTCTTTGTCAGAAATAAAGAGACACGGTTTAAAATAGCATTAACATAATAGGCATTGTTCATAGTTAAGACGACAGGAAATGGCATTATGCAGGAGCGGCCAGCTTCACCAGAGCACTGGATTACAGATCAAAATCACAAGCATAGATGTAGTTCTAAACAACGTATAAGCATGAATGAAGAGTGTACTATCAATTTATACCATTTTAGATTGGTAAATAAAGAGGCACGATTTAAATAACATTAATATAATATGGCATTGTTCATAATTGAGACATAGCAGGATATGACATTGTGTTGTTGTTGGTAGTCTCACCACACCACCGGATTACAGATCAAGAACACAAGCATACACATAATGCTAAACAAGATAACTCGCTATGTTTAGTTTAATTTACATGGTGCGAATAAGGAACTAGATTGTACAACTAAAGACTGAAACTGAGAATGACAAACTTATGTTTATGTACTTCAACATTATAAACTTTGAACAAGAAATTTGATGCAGACGACAAAAATAAATAGCATTTGCACTCATAGCTATCCAAATATAAACAACAAAGTTTGAAGGCTCGAGGAGAACAAACTTACATTAGTAGTGAAGACAGGCTCTATGAAGGCCTTGTCCATATTGATGGGGGCAATTCAAGAAGTTTATCTCACACTCTTCTTCAAGAGTATTGCCTTTATTCTACATTTTGTTTAGAATAAATATAGATGTGAAAATATAGGAATAAATGGTGATTATTTAACTTAACATGCAGAGTACAAATGTAAATACAACATACATGCAGAAGGCACTGACAAGAGCAATGCGGAGCTAAACTTCTTCAGTAACATTGGTTTTATTCAATATTTTGGAAGAGTAAATGTAGATCTAATGTGTACAAAAATGGAGGACAAGGGAAAATAAGCTGCAAAGTGTACATGAAGAACTAGCTGACAAACATAAGGACAACAGATACTTACAAGAACAATTGAGAACTAAATTTCTTCATAGGCATTGGGTTTATTCTACATTAATTTAAGCATTAATCTAGATCTGATAATTTGGAGCAAACAGTGGATAAGCAAGCTATAATGCACAATGATGTCACATAATCCACCAGGTATGAATGTAAGGACAGCGATAGGACAATAGGTACTCACAAGAGCAAAGCAGCGACCAACATAGTTGCGATATCCTAGGTTTTGTGACGCTGGTTCTATCGCCAATATATGTCGGGTGCTATGTGATTTGTCCGGTAGCACCACCTTTTCAAGGACTTTGCTTGTACTCCTTCAGGTTCTGCAATCACCCTCTTCCTTTTGGATGTCTGAAACACAGGAACGACATTTGAATGGAAAAACATGGTATGACAACAAATGGAATAGGTGTTGATAATGGATGGGCATGGCATCTTCACGTATATCATGAGTAAACTAAGCAGATGGCGGTGCAATGAAGTAAAAGAAATGCAAGACACCTTATGCAAGATATGTCTAACCAATGCCAAATTAGAACAAGAACCTTATTGGGTGAACAGGATAGGCCATCTACCTTTGACTCCTTGAGCTCAGAATAGTCATTAGGATCATATTTTGAATACGAATCTATAGGTCGGGAGCATGTGGATTTCATTGCATCCACAATGGACCTCAATCCCTTGATGCCAAGTTTGTTACCCATTGAACTGTTCCGCAATATTATTCTGATGTGCGCATTCTTATATTCATTGTGATTACACACAATATTTGTAAAGCATGAAAACACAAATAGTAGTGAGATTATCTTTGTAATGCAGAGGATATTGTAATATAATAGAGGCTCCCTGTAAACCCTTGTGTGCTATCATTGGATTCTGATGAGAGAGCCCATGTGTGCTGTAATATAGTGAGTAGATTAATATAATCTGGCACAACTACACAAAAAATAGGCTCCCTGTTGGGGGCCCCAGATGTAAGGATAGTTGGCAGATGATAGGTTCATAATATACCGTATAGAAAGTTTATTGCCAAACCATGATAACGAGAGCGCAGAGCCAGTAGGCAAATCATAGTGTAGATAATAGGGGTACACCATAACCACCATAAATAAATTGGGAAAGTGGAACTGGCTGGAAAACATAGGGTTTTGCCGCTACTAATATGCAACCTATCGATCACCTACAGGCCAGCTCCATTCATCTGAAGGCACACAACTGTTACTATCAGATTAGTCTATCAAAGACCACGCGACTCCCACCATTTCCGGGGTATTATGGAAGACCAACTCAAAGTGCGGAATTATTTAGCAGAACCGGCCCAATAGAGGTGTCGACTGCAGATGTCCATGCTCCCCTTCCTGACAAGAAACATACTGTGCTTCCCATACAGAACACCGCACGGGCTGCCGGCCGAACCACCGGCCCCCACCGCATGTGTTCCTCCGCCACCCCCACCCCCACCCC